>NW_025277998.1:0-1257 GCF_018294505.1 Triticum aestivum
AATGGGCTCAACAACAATTCATCTAGGTTTCCTTTTAAAAGGAATTCCATAGTTAAGTGAACACGGTGATAGCATTGGTCAGACCAAAGATATAATGGTGTATGCTCGAGGAATCAACCACGAGTAAGACAACATTACGAATATCGTTGGTTCTGATTTGATTTGACGATAGCCCACACTCAAATCAAAGGATTGATAAGACAATAGATCCAGCAACTGATCACAGGGACCAATCAATGAAGATATCATCTTTCTTCAACACACACTACACAAGAATATCCCTTTGGAATGAACTAAGTCAGGCAAGCTTTTATCTTCCAACTCTCCAAGTCGTTGTCTAACTTAACCAACTAGCTCAGGGATATCCAACACAGATTCTTGGAGAAGGATGGTTCACAAAAAACCAACTTGATCACGAACTCAACATAGCGGTCAGGTGACAACCTGGCAATACTTCTGAGAAGATATTCAGAGAATCACGAGCCACCAGTATGTTACTAAGCTCGAGAACAATCTTGCTTTTCAGGGCAAGACGATATGATCAATAGAGTAAGAATTTGAAATAATCCTAACTCATCGATCGAGGAGTGAACCAGGAGAATGGACTAGGTAGCACAATCAATCTTAGAATGATGATTCAATAACCAACACACTAAGAATGAAATTATTGTCCTTTAACTACCAAGCAACGAGGTTGCTGGGAGTATTGATTTCACACATCACAATTCATTTGTCGGTATTCCGGTTGCATCAACACGAGGGCCGAGGAATGAACAGTGATGGCAAGAAGTATCACTGTACCAAGAGTTCATGGGATGGTGTGCAATTCCTATAACAATCTCGATATAAAATATGTAATACTCCAAGGTAGAGCAGAACCAAAAGCTGGATCGGCATTTGATCTGCGGAATACAACTACTTTGACCCAATCCTAGATATGGAAGAGGTACTGGAGTTTGTTTCTCCTAGTCATTCCGGAATAGAATGGCTTGACAGACCACAAGAGTAATAGGCATCGATAAACGAACGCACGCATACTCTTGACTATCAATTGATAGACGAGGGTCAGAGGACAACTAAAGAGGGACAACTCAAAGGAACATACGATTTTCTGAGTTGTGGATGCACGGTTTAGCATGTCGAACGAATTCCACATATTTCTTCCGGATAACCCATGCAGAAAAGTAGAACTGGCAGAGTCACAATATATAACGGAGGACTCATCAAGAATAATCCTGTTGTGATATTTCAGTTCAA
>NW_025277999.1:0-1257 GCF_018294505.1 Triticum aestivum
CTTTTTCTAAAACATTATAAAGTTGTTGGACTTTGTTGGTGTTTCTGAAACGGTATAAGACCCTACTTAATTTTTTACAGAAAATGTTGAGTGTGTATTCACAAAATTTCAATGCATCTAAAAAGATGCTAAATGTATTTTAAAAATATTCACCATATACAAGAATATTCATCGTATGTTAAAAACATTTCACCATCTATTTTTAAAATGTTCATACAATATTAAAAACAGTTCATAAAAGATGAGTCGCACAGACTGTTTACAGAAAAGGAATGACTTCACCTTGAATACGGGTCTTAGAAAGCATCTGAGATAACATCTAATTAATGCCGCCATGGTACATAGCAAGAAGCGAGCTACTAGCCATACATCCGAACAAGACAGACATACAAGGCATGGATGGCAGCAATGAGGACGGCAAGAAGGCAAGCACAGCTGATGTGCAGCCATGCCTGGTCAATCAACAAAACAAGGGCAGAGGTTAAGAGGGCGGCAAGGCCATCTCCCTCTCCCTCTCCCTCCCGCTCTCCCTCTCCCTCTCCCTCTCCCTCTCTCCCTCTCCCTCTCTCCCTCCTCCTCCTCCTCTCTCTCTCTCTCTCTCTCTCTCTCTCGCAAATTTGCTTCGCATCAAAGCACATATTTGCTTGACGTCTTTCTTTTTCTAAAACATTATAAAGTTGTTGGACTTTGTTGGTGTTTCTGAAACGGTATAAGACCCTACTTAATTTTTTACAGAAAATGTTGAGTGTGTATTCAAAAAATTTCAATGCTTCTAAAAAGATGTTAAATGTATTTTAAAAATATTCACCGTATATAAAAATATTCATCGTATGTTAAAAACATTCCACCATCTATTTTTAAAATGTTCATACAATATTAAAAAGAGTTCATAAAACATGAGTCGCACAGACTGTTTACAGAAAAAGAATGACTTTACCTTGAATACGGGTCTAAGAAAGCATCTGAGATAACATCTAATTAAGGCCGCCATGGTACGTAGCAAGAAGCGAGCTACTAGCCATACATCCGAACAAGACAGACACACAAGGCATGGATGGCAGCAATGAGGACGACAAGAAGGCAAGCGCAGCTGATGTGCAGCCATGCCTGGTCAATTAACAAAATAGGGGCAGAGGTTAAGATGGCGGCAAGGCCATCTCCCTCTCCCTCTCCCTCCCCCTCTCCCTCTCCCACTCTCCCTCTCCCTCTCTCCCTCTCCCTCCCTCCCTCTCTCTCTCTCTCTCTCTCTCTCTCTCT
>NW_025278000.1:0-1257 GCF_018294505.1 Triticum aestivum
ATTGTACACGAAGTGCGTCCAGTTTTTGCCGTAACCCTCTCTACTCTTTTGCACATGCTATGTGGGTGAAATGATGATACCATGGCAAGTTTCGACATTTTCAGAGTTCATTTTGTAGTGATTTTCAATTTCACGGCCATTTAGCTCTCTAAACAAATCGGTAAATGACTAAAAAATAGCAAATGATGTCAGAAAGTTTTGAAAATTGATGACGTCGGTTTGAATGGTGTGTATGGAACGCAAAAAAGTCTGGAGTTGTAATAAGTTTCAAAAAATGAAGTGCCAGTGTAACAGATGAGTTCTTGTCCGAAACTCTGATACTCCGAAATAGATTGTCCAATTTGTACACGAAGTGCGTCCAGTTTTTGCCGTAACCCTCTCTACTCTTTTGCACATGATGTCAGAAGTGCGTCCTCTCTACTCTCTAAACAAATCGGTAAATGACTAAAAAATAGCAAATGATGTCAGAAAGTTTTGAAAATTGATGACGTCGGTTTGAATGGTGTGTATGGAACGCAAAAAAGTCTGGAGTTGTAATAAGTTTTAAAATCGGTAAATGACTGAAAAATAGCAAATGATGTCAGAAAGTGTTGAAAATTGATGACGTTGCTTTGAATGGTGCGTACGGAACGCAAAAAAGTCTAGAGTTGTAATAAGTTTAAAAAAATGAAGTGCCAGTGTAACAGATGAGTTCTCGTCCGAAACCCTGATACTCCGAAAGAGATTGTCCAGTTTGTACATGAAGTGCGTCCAGTTTTTGCCGTAACCCTCTCTACTCTTTTGCACATGCTATGTGGGTGAAATGATGATACCATGCCAAGTTTCAACATTTTCAGAGTTCATTTTGTAGTGATTTTCAATTTCACGGCCATTTAGCTCTCTAAACAAATCGGTAAATGACTGAAAAATAGCAAATGATGTCAGAAAGTGTTGAAAATTGATGACGTTGCTTTGAATGGTGCGTACGGAACGCAAAAAAAGTCTAGAGTTGTAATAAGTTTAAAATAATGAAGTGCCAGTGTAACAAATGAGTTCTCGTCCGAAACCCTGATACTCCGAAAGAGATTGTCCAGTTTGTACACGAAGTGCATCCAGTTTTTTCCGTAACCCTCTCTACTCTTTTGCACATGCTATGTGGATGAAATGATGATACCTTTCCAAGTTTCGATATTTTCAGAGTTCATTTTGTAGTGATTTTCAATTTCACGGTCATTTAGCTCTCTAAAGAAATCGGTAAATGACTGAAAAATAGCAAAT
>NW_025278001.1:0-1257 GCF_018294505.1 Triticum aestivum
AAAAAAAACATAGGTAAGGAAACATGATCAAGATGCAACTTGCCTTGGTACTGCTGGTTGAACTCTAAAGACTGAAAATATTCTGCTTCGCACTCCGGGCAATCTATCGCAAAGGAGATAAACAAACATAAACAAACATTCAAGAGAACCAAGAAGAACATGCAAAGCAAAAGTCTCGGAAAAACCAAATGAACAAACATCACACTTAACTAGCATGAAAAATATTCTAGATGCAAAACAACATAGGCCTATGGTTCAAAGAGTGATGTGAACTATAGTGCGTACTATGCATACTAGTAAAATATTAATGGGCAGATTCTAGTGTGTGAAAAAATTATTGTGACAAAGGTCCAGGTGATAGGGTTTGGCTACGGTGACAAAGTGCAAAAAGAATCAACTTAATCGGAGTTACGGTTTGGGAGATATGGCCATTTGAAGTTCGGATTCAAATCTGAATAAATTCAAATTTGAATCTGTCAAAAGTTTGCAAAAAGGATACCACTGGATAGATCTAAACAATACGAAGAATTTGCCGCTGGTTTCATCGAGTTTGGATCTACGGTTAAAAAGTTGTGGCTATGCGAAGTTTAGGGACTAATCTGCTAATTACAGGGACTAAACAGAGAAGAAAACTATCGCAAACAAGTCCCTGGCCACGTGGTGGCTCGTGGCTGGCCGAGCAGCATCTGCTGCGGAGGCTATACGGCGAACGGCCGCTAAATAAGAAAAACCGTGGCGGCGGCTAACTAAAGAAAAACCGACGCTCGGTTTAAATAAAACCGGCCGGTCTAAGGGAACCGCGGTTAACCGCGTACCTCTTCGCAAAATAAAAAAAACCGATCCTAATCTAATCTGGACCGTTGGGGTCCGATCCAACGGGCGAGGGTGGGGCGGCGGCTTACAGTGGGCTGGAGGTGGTGGCCGGCGACGACGAAGACGGCGGCGCGGCGTCGGTGGCGGAGGGGACGGCGGCTACGGCGGTCCTCGGCGTCGGGGAAGAAGACGGGGAGGTGCGGCGCGTCGAGGGCGTCGCGAAGGTGATGGCGGCGTGCGTCGGCGACGTCCGGTCGGGGCGGGGCGAGGACGGCGGGGCTCGGAGCTCCGGCGAGATGCGCACGGCGACGACGAGCGGTAGGGGCGGCGTGGGAAGGTGCGGGTCGGCGAGGATGGAAGAGGGGGCCTTGGCCTTTATATAGGCGAGGGGAGGGCGTCGGGGGCAGCGGGATAAGCTCTATCCCGAGAGCTTCGGCCGGCGGG
>NW_025278002.1:0-1257 GCF_018294505.1 Triticum aestivum
CCTCCACCAAGGGCCACGAAATTCCCCCCTCTTCCTCCATATATACAGCCCTTAGGGCATCATTTAGACTTTGGGTTTTGTTTAGATTAAAAGTTCGCCATAGCTGCAACTTCGCGTACTTCGTTTGTGTTCAACGACCAGACAAAGGCGTCACAGAACCCCACCTTGATCAATAAAGCTTTCATCTTATATTCACAATATCCAGATTGCAATCTTAGTTTCTTGCTTGTTCTTCGTTTGCTCGCAGGAAACAGACCCTCGTGGTCAGGTTGATCGTGCTCCGGCGTGGTCAATAACCTCTCGGAGTTGGTTTAGCGATTGCTAAGGCGCGACGTCCTCGCACGTTCGTAGTCGGATCGTCAAAGTCGACTTCCACCAAAGCGAAATCCACCATCTCATCGAAAGACGGGACACCTTTGCCTCTATCAAGTGGTATCAGATTTCCAGGTTGCTCGGTGAGATTTTACAGTTTTTTTTTAGTAGTTTAGATCGAGTCTGCTCTTCATACCTATAGTCCACGAAAAAGCCACAAAAAAAAATTTAGGGTTAGTTCATCATATCCGAACCAATCTGAGCCTTGCATAATCTTTTTAGGGTTTTGCTTTGTTGAATTTGCGGTTGCATCGTCGTGTCTAGTTGCTGGTCTTAGAGTCTAGTCTTTTAGAGTTTCGAGTTCTGGTCATAAGTTGTTACGCCGCCGCCGCACCATCATCATCGCCCCTGCCATCTACCACCACCGCACCGAATCCGTATCGATATACCACCACCAATCCGTGTCCATATACCACCACCGATCCATATCCATATACTACCACCGCTACCACCACCGCTGCCATATACCACCACCATATATCCACCACCAATCCGAGTTCTTTGCTTATTAGGTTTGTTTTCGGGATCCATCTAGATTCCGATTCGTGTTTCCTTGCCGGAGTAGGTTTCGGAAAAAAAAAAGAGTCGGGTAGCGACGCTCCGTTTAGGCCCAAAATTTTTTGAAAACGCATTTTTCGAAAAAATTTCTGGCTATCCTATTTTTAGGTGTTTCTGAGTGTTTTGAGACAGGTGCCATTATAGGAAGTTTTTTTTGACCCGTTTCCAGTTTTTGGGTCCGGGCAGCCGAAAAAAAAAAAAAATTGGTCGAAAAAAATTTCGTGCCCATCCTGTCAGTTTGAGCTAGGAAGAGTTTTGAGACACTCGCCATTATAGTGATTTTTCGCAAAAAAAAAACAGCGCAAAAAAAAAGGAGAGCGCAAAAAA
>NW_025278003.1:0-1257 GCF_018294505.1 Triticum aestivum
GGCAAATCAGCTGCTGCACCAATGAAGAAACCCGAGGTTGAACCCAAACCCGAGACTAAGTGCTTCTGAAATAAGGGGAACAACCACTGGAGCAGAATTACCCTAGATACTTGGTAGATGAGAAGGCTGGCAAGGTCGATAGAAGTATATTGGATATACATTGTGTTGATGTGTACTTTACTAGTACTCCTAGTAGCACCAGGGTATTAGATACCGGTTCGGTTGCTAAGTGTTAGTAACTCGAAATAAAAGCTACGGAATAAACGGAGACTAGCTAAAGGTGAGCTGACGATATGTGTTGGAAATGTTTCCAATGTTGATATGATCAAGCATCGCACGCTCCCTCTACCACCGAGATTGGTGTTTGCGTTGAGCATAGACATGATTGGATTATGTCTATCGCAATACGGTTATTCATTTAAGGAGAATAATGGTTACTCTGTTTATTTGACTAATACCTTCAGTGGTCTTGCACCTAAAAATGGTTTATTGAATCTCGATCGTAGTGATACACATTTTCATGCCAAAAGATATAAGATAGTAATGATAGTACCACTTACTTGTGGCACTGCCATGTAAGTCATAATGGTATAAAACGCATGAAGAAGCTCCATGTTGATGGATCTTTGGACTCACTCGTTTTTGAAAAGTCTGAGACATGCGAACCATGTCTATTGGTGTATATGCATGAAGATACTCCATGCAGATGGACTGTTTGAACTCACTTGATTTTGAATCACTTGAGATATGCAGATCATACCACATGGGCAAGATAACTGAAAAGCCTCGGTTTCAGTAAGATGGAACAAGATAGCAACTTGTTGGAAGTAACACATTTTGATGTGTGCAGTCGAATGAGTGCTGAGGCATGCAGTGAATATCATTATGTTCTTACTTCACAGATGATTCGAGTAAATGTTGAGTATATTTACTTGATGAAACACAAGTCTGAATTATTGAATGGTTCAAGTAATTTCAGAGTGAAGTAGCAGATCATTGTGACAAGAGGATAAAATGTCTATGATATGATCATAGAGATGAATATCTGAGTTACGAGTTTTGGCACACAATTAAGACATTGTGGAAATTGTTTCGCAATTAATACCGCCTGGAACACCATAATGTGATGGTGTGTCCGAACATCATAATTGCACCTTATTGGATATGATGCATACCATGATGTCTCTTATCGAATTACCACTATTCTTCATGGGTTAGGCATTAGAGACAACCACATTCACTTTAAATAGGGCACCA
>NW_025278004.1:0-1257 GCF_018294505.1 Triticum aestivum
GTTTGTGCACTTTTCCCACAAGACTCGATCGCCTCCGCTTGATTCTCGCACTGCATGATGTTTGAGAAACGGATGACCGAGACACAGTCTTTCGGAAACAGTCACTCTCTACTCTGGATGGACCGGTACACCTACTTTCCCCTACATCTGCTAGTCCACCTCTTCAAGAGATCCTGTAACCTACTCAGCTATGCTAGAGCCCATAATAGCTTGCGGCTGCACACGGAAGTTTCTAGCATGAATAATCTTATGATCCCTTTGAGCCTGGGTGGCGGACCTTATACATACAGACAACACTGGGTTCTCCAGGTGTCTCAATCCACCCAGATGTGAGTTTTAGTTGCCACCTTAAGTTGAACCATTATTAAACTCTCACATCTGTCATGAATATCTCTCAAACCCAATCCACGTCTACGCATAGCATGGCAATAATAAAAGCAACGTAGAAGTAACTCCCGAGGGTTTGATATATGAAACAGGTAATAGGTACTACCTCAACTACTTCCCAATACCCACAGTTTAATTAGATCCTAATCATGCAATGTGTTTGAGGAAATAGATCTAATGCAATAAAACTGGGTATGAACGGGGTATGATCAAAGTGTTACTTGCCTTGCTGATGATCCGCAAAACCTAGCGAGTCGAAGTAACAAGCGGCACACTCCGGATACTCTATCGCAAACAAACAAGCATACAATCAGTACTCATCTAATGCACAGGTAAAACTCGAGTGAAAGATCCAACCAGAAAGTTCAACTTAAGAACTCCGGTTTGCAAAAAGAATCAACTCGAAAGAAGCAACGAAAGTCAAACGGCGAAAGAAAGAAACTTCGTTTGCTAATCTGGATCTAGGTCAAATTTTACTGTAGCAAAAACTTGTTTGAGTAGGCTAAACGGAAAGAGAATTTCGAGATGAAACTCTAGGCGCTTGAATCACCTGATTCTGATAAACGAGCGAAAAGTTAAACAGATTCGAAGTTTCGATCAGAAATCGAATCTGGGAAAAATAACGAGAAAATCCGTCGAAAAAGAAAAACAGACGAACGGTTAAATAACGGACGTTCGTTAACAGAGAAAAACCGATGAACGCGTTCGTTAAAACGAACGGTTCGGTGAACGCTCGTGAAATAAGAAAACCGAAAAAAAACCGATCTAGGGTTTTTTTTAAAACAAAAGGTTTTTTTTAAAAACCGGTCAAGACGAACGGGCAGTACCTCGTCGGGCTTCTCCGGCGAGGGGCTCCGGCTCGGCGCGAGG
>NW_025278005.1:0-1257 GCF_018294505.1 Triticum aestivum
TGTTTGTGCTTTCACTAGTTTTGCATGTGTATGGTGGTCTGAACATTGTAGATTATATCCTATTCCAACTACTTGGGCTGCTTTGAAAACTGCTATGCGTACGCGTTGGGTTCCACCATATTATCAACGTGAATTGCTTCAAAAATTGCAGCGTTTAAGACAAGGGAAAAATTCTGTAGAAGAATATTATCAGGAATTACAAACTGGCATGATTAGATGTGGTATTCTTGAGGAGAATGAAGCTATGCTTGCACGTTTTCTGGGTGGATTAAATAGAGAGATTCAGACCATTCTAGACTATAAGGAGTATACTAATATCACTCGTTTATTCCATCTTGCTTGTAAAGCTGAACGTGAAGTGCAGGATCGACAAGCATTGGGGCGAACTAACTTTTCTGCAGGCCGACCTTCATCATGGACACCACGTGCATCTTCTACTTCAACTGCACCAGCACCTCCATCCGGTTCCACCTCCAGCCGTGATACAAGAAAACAGGCACAACCACCATTATCTGCCAAGAGCGCACCTGCGGGGCCTGCACAGCGTTCTTCTTCTTCCATGGCATCAACAGGGCACACAAGTGATATTATTTGTTGTCGTTGTAAGGGAGGAGGTCATTATGCGAGGGAATGCAAATCTCCGCGTGTGATGATTGCTACCGCGGATGGTGGATATGAGTCCGCTAGTGACTATGATGAGGAAACATTGGCTCTTATTACACGTGAAGAACATGGTGGAGATGATTCTGATCATGAGACGCAATACATGGCTCCTGAAGACGCTGACAGGTATGAATGTTTAGTTGCTCAACGTGTTTTGAGTGTGCAGGTCACACAAGCTGAGCAAAATCAGAGACACAATTTGTTCCATACCAAGGGAGTTGTGAAGGAACGTTCTGTGCGCGTCATAATAGACGGAGGGAGCTGCAACAACTTGGCTAGCATGGAGATGGTGGAGAAGCTTTCTCTCACCACAAGACCACATCCACATCCTTACTACATCCAATGGTTCAACAACAGCGGCAAGGTTAAGGTAACACGTACTGTTCGTGTGCATTTTAGTATCTCTACATATGCTGATTATGTTGATTGTGATGTGGTACCTATGCAAGCATGTTCCTTATTACTTGGTAGACCATGGCAATTTGATAAAAATTCTGTACACCATGGTAGAAACAATCACTATACTCTTGTTCATAAGGATAAAAATATTACTTTGCTTCCTATGACTCCTGATTCCATTTTGAAAGATGATAT
>NW_025278006.1:0-1257 GCF_018294505.1 Triticum aestivum
GTTGCCTCTTCGGTTGGCTGCCATCTGTGCGTGCGCCGCCATCATCAGTGGTGGCATCCTCGGCGGCACCATCAGTGGTGGCATCAGTGGGGTCATCCTCGGCGGTACCATCAGTGGTCTCAGGATCGGTGGGGAAGGCGGCGTCCTCATACAAGTGAGGTTGTTCCTCCATCTCCTGGGACAGCTTCCAGAATGGCTTGACGCTCGAACCCCCGGCCTCATCGTTGTTGGCCATGTTTCTCTCTAAATAGGAACAAAGTTTGGTCAAAAAGTTGGTTATTGTCAAGGAACAAGATCATGGTCTCATCATTTAGGGTTTGTCGACACCGAGGCATCCTAAAAGCTAAGCTTTTATCATTGAGGGTTTTTCGACGCCGAGGCACCCTAAAAGCCTAAGCTTTCATCATTTCGTTTTTTATCGACACCGAGGCACCCTAAAAGCCATGCATTAGTCACAAGTACGCCGGGCCACTTGATCCTACTTAATTACTTACTAAGATACCCCGACCCATGCATTAGTCACAAGTACCCCATATGTCCTATTTTTAGCAAAGTCATGCTAAAATTCATGGAAAATTTCAGCATGACCTTTGCTGAAAATAGGACATATGGAGTACCCGAATTTGCCGGAACGGAAGTTAATCGACATTCCGGCAAACTCAAGGGCCTCTCGGGTGGACAAGGCAAAAAAGGCCTCCATCACAACATGGAAAATACATTGGCATGTGAAGAGGTAAAACAACATATGCATCTCCAAGCAGTATCATCTCCAAGCAGTATCATATTTGTAATGACTGAAAATATTTACTTCAGAAAATATTTACTACTGTAGTTTCTGTTACAAACAAAAAAAAGACTGAAGTTTGTCCTAGCTATATTTTAGGATGATTTTTCAGTTGCTCATGCTTTTTACAAATTGTAGCTACTGTTTTTTATACCTAAACAAAATTGCCCTAGCTATATTTGCTACTGTTTTTATACCTAATTTTTTGCTACTGTTTTTTTAATTTGCTACTGCTTTTTTTTATTTGCTACTGTTTTTATACCTAAACAAAATTTCCCTAGCTATATTTGCTACTCTTTTTTTATTTGCTACTGTTTTTATACCTAATTTTTTTGCTACTGTTTTTAAAATTGCTACTATTCTTTTAAAATTGCTACTGTTTTTTATACCTAAACAAAATTACCCTAGCTATATTTGCTAATATTTTTTATTTGCTACTGTTTTTATACCTAATATTTTTGGTACTGTTTTTT
>NW_025278007.1:0-1257 GCF_018294505.1 Triticum aestivum
TTACCGCCTATTCGAGGGATTGAGCATCAGATTGACTTAATTCCCGGTGCTTCACTGCCAAACCGTGCACCATACCGTACCAATCCAGAGGAGACGAAGGAGATTATGCGTCAAGTACAAGAGCTTCTCGACAAAGGTTATATACGCGAATCCCTTAGTCCTTGTGCTGTTCCTATTATTCTAGTGCCGAAAAAGGATGGTACATCACGTATGTGTGTTGATTGTAGAGGCATTAATAATATTACTATTCGTTATCGTCATCCTATTCCTAGGCTAGATGATATGCTTGATGAATTGAGTGGCTCTACAATATTCTCCACAGTTGATTTGCGTAGTGGCTACCATCAAATTCGTATGAAATTGGGAGATGAATGGAAAACAGCATTTAAAACTAAGTTTGGATTATATGAGTGGTTAGTCATGCCTTTTGGGTTAACTAATGCACCTAGTACTTTCATGAGATTAATGAACGAAGTTTTACGTGCTTTCATTGGACGATTTGTGGTAGTTTACTTTGATGACATATTGATTTATAGCAGATATTTGGAAGAACATTTGGAACATTTACGTGCTGTTTTTATTGCTCTACGTGATGCACGTTTGTTCGGTAACCTTGGGAAGTGCACCTTTTGCACCGACCGAGTATCTTTTCTTGGCTATGTTGTTACTCCACAGGGAATTGAAGTTGATAAAGCCAAGATTGAAGCTATTGAGAGGTGGCCGCAGCCCAAAACGGTCACACAAGTGAGGAGTTTTCTTGGCCTCGCTGGATTCTATAGGCGTTTTGTGAGAGATTCCAGCACCATTGCTGCACCTCTCAATGAGCTTACAAAGAAAGATGTGCCTTTTCTTTGGGGTACCGCACAGGAAGAAGCCTTCACGGTATTGAAAGATAAGTTGACACATGCTCCTTTACTCCAACTTCCTGATTTTAATAAGACTTTTGAGCTTGAATGTGATGCTAGTGGAATTGGATTAGGAGGTGTGTTATTACAAGATGGCAAACCTGTTGCATACTTTTCTGAAAAATTGAGTGGGCCTAGTCTGAATTATTCTACTTATGATAAAGAATTATATGCTCTTGTTCGGACTTTAGAAACATGGCAACATTATTTATGGCCCAAAGAATTTGTTATACATTCTAATCATGAATCTTTGAAACATATTAAAAGTCAAGCTAAACTGAATCGTAGACATGCTAAATGGGTTGAATTCATTGAGACTTTCCCTTATGTCATTAAACACAAGAAGGGAAAA
>NW_025278008.1:0-1257 GCF_018294505.1 Triticum aestivum
GTAGTAGTCCTCGTAGAAGTCACCTCCATAGCCTGGAAGCTCAACATGTTCATCCGGAAACAGACGATCTCGCGGAGCTTGTGGACCATAGGGGCTAGGATGAGGCCTTGGACCAACAAACGGTGGCCTACGGGGACCGCGAGGTGGGGTGATGCCTCCTACATCACGCCAAACCATCACGTCCGGCAGAGCAGATCTCACTGGATAGAGATCGCGCATATCTGAATATCCAGCTTGCACCGCCGGTGCGAACCGAGTCAAAGTGGCCCAGTGGTCGGCACGGGTATTGAAGAGCTCTAACCTTAAGGCCCGATTTTCACGGTCCTTATCCTCGAGCATCTCAGCAGTGGTGCGAGTCCGTGAATCCTCCTGAGTGGAGTCAGCATAGATAGCCTGGAGATACCCTTGTGCTCCCGGAAGTGATCCTGGCATATACCGGAAGTCAGAGTCCTGAAATAACCCAGATCTGACTCGCATAATGGTCATCATAGAGTAGGCGGCATCCTGCACAGCCATCTCGATAGTAACCCCGAGTCCATAGGAGCAGTGAAGAGGCTCAGTGGATCCAGGATAAGATGGAAATATCCTGACAGTGCAGAGATACTGGCTTTGATTAAAGTCTCGGAATTGCTCTTCGACCGTGTACTCAGGATACCAGCGGTATCCAGCCTCAGTCATTACCCTGACCAACTTAGCAGTATGGCCGGGTACATCTAGGCATCGAGTCAGGCGAACCACTTGATTGAGGTCGTGAGTGGCCATCTGAAAGCATAATCTTAATGCAAAGGCATTAGAATTTCTAGCAAAATTTCGGCAGCATAACAGCTGTAAATGCTCAAAAAGGATATTGAGACATTTGACAAAGGATTTCGTACACACTCAACATCATCATATCAAGTCTTGAAACCATTCCTACAACATAATGTGGTAGTAGAACTGAACTAGGCTGATAACCATCAAACTTATAAGGTACTACTGATTAGTAACACGTGATCCTGATAGAGAGAACAGATCCTAATTCCTTAACCCCCGGTGGAAGAATGGACTGACTCAGATCAGAAAGTCATAAGGTATAAGGAGTAAAAAGAGCCTTACGTTCCAACCCACAAACAATTCCCCTACATATAACTAAAGAATTTCTAGACTCAACATCGACCAGTTTGGCTTGGAGAACCTACAGGCAGTCCGGCTCTGATGCCAACGCTGTCAGGACCCCGACTCGATGTCACATCGATCTAGCTGGTAACACCTCATATC
>NW_025278009.1:0-1257 GCF_018294505.1 Triticum aestivum
TCGGCCGGAGATCCTTTCTCGACTCCCTGCGAGAAAGAAATCCCAGAGCCATACTATCCAGTTATCATCACAATCAAAACCCCATCACCATCCAGTTCTCATCACAAGTATCCAGTTCTAGTTGTATCGATCGGGATACAACTCCAAGTGTCCGTTACCGTAGGACAGGCTATCGATAGATGTTTTCTTCCCTGCAGGGGTGCACCAACTTACCCACCACGCTCGATTGACTCCGGCCGGACACACTTTCCAGGGTCATGCCCGGCCTCGGCCAAACAATACGCCGCAACCCGACCTAGGCTTAAATAGAGAGGTCAAGCACGCCGGACTAAACCTATGCCCCCAGGGGTCATGGGCCATCGCCCCGGGAACTCCTGCACGTTGCGAACGCGGCCGGTGAGCAGACCTAGCTACCTCCCTAAAAAGGCAGGAGCTTACCAGTCCAACCCGGCGCGCGCCGCTCCGTCGCTGACGTCTATTAAGCTTCGGCTGATGCATACGACGCAGAACGCCCATACTATGCCCACATGATGGTTAGTGCTATCAGGCCAGAGGCCCCTCGGATCAAATATCCAAATCGTAGTGGATTAGGAACGCGCGGTAACAATCAGAGACTCACGAAAGAGGTGACCCCGTTGCCCCGTCTCGAGGACTTGCGGCAAGGGCTAAGAATGCCCGGCCCCGCCTCGTAATTATCTCACAGGCACCTTCCAGGTCAACCCGTCTCCACATCACTTTCCAAGTAACAGTTGTAAAGTCCAAGTATCCGTGTGTCCAAACATCAAGAGGAAAACCCAAGGAATCACCCTCGGTGGGTTCCACTCAATGTAATCATCAAGGTGAACGTAGAGGAATCACCCTCGAGGTTCACACTTGAGGGGTTGCACGACAGAGCCGTATCGGAAGTGGTTAAGGAGGAAATCACCCTCGATGACCACGACCGAATAGCTACACTACCTGTTAACATCAGAAGTGCTGTAGAGGTCTCACCCTCGGCACTCGATAGTAACCCAGCAGTGTCGAGCAACTAAGGGGAAAGTGATGTGCGGTGCCGGGGCCTGGTCTTCAATCCCGTTGATCGGGTCTTCAATGATGAAGCAGGGGCAACAAGGACAAGGTGGGGGTCACTGATGGATCACTATCCAACCTATACTAAGCAATTTAGGATAAGCAGGTAAGGTACAATAACAGGTACAAAAGCAGGCTATGCATCAGAATAGGAGCATACAATAACAGTAGCAAAATCTAATGCAAGCA
>NW_025278010.1:0-1257 GCF_018294505.1 Triticum aestivum
TCGGAGAGGTATCTATGAGCCTCTCGGTAATGCACATCACATAAGCCTAGCTAGCATTGCAACTAATGAGTTAGTTGTGAGATGATGTATTACGGAACGAGTAAAGAGACTTGCCGGTAACGAGATTGAACTAGGTATTGAGATACCGACGATCGAATCTCGGGCAAGTAACATACCGATGACAAAGGGAACAACGTATGTTGTTATGCGGTCTGACCGATAAAAGATCTTCGTAGAATATGTAGGAGCCAATATGAGCATCCAGGTTCCGCTATTGGTTATTGACCGGAGACGTGTCTCGGTCATGTCTACATTGTTCTCGAACCCGTAGGGTCCGCACGCTTAAGGTTTCGATGACAGTTATATTATGAGTTAATGAGTTTTGATGTACCGAAGGAGTTCGGAGTCCCGGATGAGATCAGGGACATGACGAGGAGTCTCGAAATGGTTGAGACGTAAAGATCGATATATTGGACGACTATATTCAGACATCGGAAAGGTTCCGAGTGATTCGGGTATTTTCGGAGGTACCGGGGAGTTACGGGAATACGAGGAAGAAGCAATGGGCCTTAGTGGGAAGGACCAGGAGGTGGCACGCGGTCCTCTGATACCCTCAACCGTAGGGGGTCGAGATAGTCTTCGCGGGTAAGAATAACCCAATTTATTGATTCGACACAAGGGGAGCCAAAGAGTATTTATGAGCTTTGACAGTTGAGTTGTCAATTCAACCGCACCTGAAATATACTTACTTGCAACAAAAGTAAAGTGGCAACAGTAATATGGAAGTGGTGAAAGTGAAAGTAAACAGCAAAAGTAAACGGCGAAAGTAGCAACTAGTAACCAGTAGTATTAAAACACTGTAGGCTAGGGAGATGGATGGTTGGGCGCTGCATGGATGAGATATATCATGATTCCAACTTGGGGCAAGGCACACAGAAAAGTAATGATCATCTAGGCAAATATCAAACATTAGGCATGTTTCCCGTAGGTAGTTGTACGTGCTTGCAATAAGAACTTGCACAACATCTTTTGTCCTACCATCCCGCTACGAACGGGGCCAAAAGGAACTTATGGAGATTAAGGTGCTCCTGTCAAAGAGCACCGGAACAAAGCAATAAACTCAATGGAAACATGTAATCCTCAAACTACGGATCATCCCCTTTGGTGTCCCAAGCTGTCACTTTTGGGATCGCCGGTTCCAAACCGTAATAGGTGCAAACAACTCATAGATAGGATCAAGAACACAAATATATTCAC
>NW_025278011.1:0-1257 GCF_018294505.1 Triticum aestivum
CGACGAACTGTAGCAACGGTGCACAGTTAGGGGAGAACACTTCTTGAAATTTTATAAGGGATCATCTTATTTACTACCGTCGTCCTAAGTAAACAAGATGCATAATACATAATAAACATCACATGCAATTATATAGTTGTGACATGATATGGCCAATATCATATAGCTCCATTGATCTTCATCTTCGGGGCTCCATGATCATCTTGTCACCGGCTTGACACCATGATCTCCATCATCATGATCTCCATCATCATGTCTTCATGAAGTTGTCACGCCAACGACTACTTCTACTTCTATGACTAACGTTTAGCAATAAAGTAAAGTAGTTTACATGACGTTATTCAATGACACGCAGGTCATACAAAAAATAATGACAACTCCTATGGCTCCTGCCGGTTGTCATACTCATCGACATGCAAGTCGTGAATCCTATTACAAAGAACATGATCTCATACATCACAATTCATCATTCATCACAACTTCTGGCCATATCACATCACATGATCAATCGTTGCAAAAACAAGTTAGACGTCCTCTAATTGTTGTTGCATCTTTTACGTGGCTGCAATTGGGTTCTAGCAAGAATGTTTTCTTACCTACGAATCACCACAACGTGATTTTGTCAACTTCTATTTACCCTTCATAAGGGCCCTGTTCATCGATTCCGCTCCAACTAAGGTGGGAGAGACAGACACCCGCCAGCCACCTTATGCAACTAGTGCATGTCAATCGGTGAAACCGGTCTCACGTAAGCGTACGTGTAAGGTTGGTCTGGGCCGCTTCATCCCACAATACCGTTGAGCAAGAAAAGACTAGTAGAGGCAAGTAAGATGACAAAATCCACGCCCACAACAAAGTTGTGTTCTACTCGTGCAAAGAGAACTACGCATAAACCTGGCTCTGATACCACTGTTGGGGAACGTTGCAGAAAATTAAAATTTTTCCTACGGTTTCACCAAGATCCATCTATGAGTTCATCTAAGCAACGAGTCTAGGGAGAGAGTTTGCATCTACATACCACTTGTAGATCGCGTGCGGAAGCTTGCAAGGTGATGATGTAGTCGTACTCGACGTGATCCAAATCACCGATGACCAGCGCCGAAAGGACGGCACCTCCGCGTTCAACACACGTACGGGACGGGAGACGTCTCCTCCTTCTTGATCCAGTAAGGGGGAAGGAGAGGTTGATGAAGATCCAGCAGCACGACGGCGTGGTGGTGGATGCAGGGCGTCACAGCAGCAGGGCTTCGCCGAGAC
>NW_025278012.1:0-1257 GCF_018294505.1 Triticum aestivum
ATCATCTCATCAAAGCGTACATTCCAACTCCGAGATGCTTACTCCAGTCCTTAGAAGGATCGCTGGAGCTAGCATACCTTTTAGCATCCTTAGGATCGACAAAACTTTTCTGATTGTATTGCATACAACCTTTCCTTACGAAAAACTGGTAAGGAAACTTGTCTTGACATCCATCTGCCAGATTTCATAAATGCAGCTAATGCTAACATGATTCCGACGGACTTTAAGCATCGCTACGAGTGAGAAAATCTCATCGTAGTCAACTCCTTGAACTTGTGAAAAACTCTTCGCCACAAGTCGAGCCTCATAGACGGTGACATTACCATCCACGTCCGTCTTCTTCTTAAAGATCCATTTATCTTAATGACTTGCCGATCATCGGGCAAGTCCACCAAAGTCCATGCTTTGTTCTGATATATGGATACTATCTCGGATTTCATGGCTTCTAACCATTTGTCGGAATTCGGGCCCACCATCGCTTCTCCATAGCTCATAGGTTCATTGTTGTCTAGCAACATGACCTTCAAGACAGGATCACCTTACCACTCCGAAGTAGTACGTGTCCTTGTCGTCCTACGAGGTTTGGTAGTGACTTGATCCGAAGTTTCATGATCAATATCATAAGCTTCCACTTCAATTGGTGTAGGTGCCACAGGAACAATCTCCCTGTGCCCTGCCACACACTAGTTGAAGAGACGGTTCAATAACCTCATCAAGTCTCCACCATCCTCCCACTCAACTCTTTCAAGAGAAACTTTTCCTCGAGAAAGGACCCGATTCTAGAAACAATCCATATTGCTTTCGGATCTGAATTAGGAGGTATACCCAACTGTTTTGGGTTTCCTATGAAGATGCATTTTATCCGCTTTGGGTTCGAGCTTATCAACCTGAAACTTTTTCATATAAGCGTCGCAGCCCCAAACTTTTAAGAAACGACAACTTAGGTTTCTCTAAACCATAATTCATACGGTGTCATCTCATCGGAATTGCGTGGTGCCCTATTAAAGTGAATGTGGTTGTCTCTAATGCCTAACCCATGAACGATAGTGGTAATTCGATAAGAGACATCATGGTACGCACCATATCCAATAGGGTGCAACTATGATGTTCGGACACACCATCACATTATGATGTTCCAGGCGGTATTAATTGTGAAACAATTTCCACAATGTCTTAATTGTGTGCCAAAACTCGTAACTCAGATATTCATCTCTATGATCATATCATAGACATTTTATCCTCTTGTCACAATGATCT
>NW_025278013.1:0-1257 GCF_018294505.1 Triticum aestivum
CCGAGCTCGTGCCGCCTCCGTTGCAGCTCTCTGTGCGGTGGATCTGGAGAGAAGGTTAGGGGTTTTACGATTCACAAAGACGACAATATATATACATACCTAATCTAGAAGATTTCAACAGACGTGGTGGAATAGTCACGGCTTCGACAGACGTGCGTCTTGATGAGGCACGGCTATCAACCGTCCGGATACACAGATGTTTGGTGGCAGAGGCATGGGTCGGCATACTCAGTTAAGGATGCATGGTTGTGCGGTCGGTAGAGACACGGTGGTGTGGAGCCACGACACGGGGGCAAGTGTCATGTGAGGCACGTGCGTGCAGGCGCTGGAGGCACTTAATTGCAGTCTGTACAGGCACTGACCCCATTGAAGCTTCTACAGACACAGGTATCAAGTCAACTCCCTGGATGCACAAAAGTGTGGTGGCAGAGGCATGGCTGCGAACTCTCAGTTGAAAAGACACGGTTGTGAAGTCTCTGGATCCACATGCCGTGTGTCTCCAGGGGAACGTAAAAGCCACGACTCGTGTCACGTGAGGCACAAGGGTGCAGACTCCAGGGGCACCAAAGTTTAGCCTCTACAGGCATGCACGATTGTCAACCATGTGGATACACAAACTTATGGTGGCAAAGGCATGGATCTGAATACTCAGTTAGTGAGGAACGGTTGTGGAACCACACAAGGGTGTGGCATCACGCGCACGTAAGAGTCACGACAAGTGTCATGTGAGGCACATGGATTGAGACACCGGAGGCACGGAAAGGAAGCCTCTTAGGCACGAGTGTGAACCCTCTGGATGCACAAAGGTGTGGTGGCAGAGGCATGGGTGAGAATACTCTGTTGGAGAGGCACCGTTGGGAAATCTTTGGACCCACGGGCGTCTGGCTGCACGGGCACGTAAGAGTCACGGCTTATGTCACGTGAGCCACGTAGATGCACGCGCCGGAGGCACTGTTGGGGAGCCACTACATGCATGGGCGTGGCGTTTCTCGAGGCCTGTCTCGGCATAAACCCTCTCTGGGTGCACAAAAGTGTGCGTAGAAGGCGCCGAAGTGAGGCCTCTACAGGCACGTGTACCAGCCCTCTGGATACTCAGTTAGAAAACCAGGATTGTGAAATTTCTACACAAAGTCTGACCTTAAGACGAAGAACGGCCGTCATGTCACGACAAGCATGGTTTTATGGGCGTATGAAGCACGGACGTGCTTCCGTACTGGAAAGGTTTCCACTGATGAGTTCATTATCAGGAACATGGTC
>NW_025278014.1:0-1257 GCF_018294505.1 Triticum aestivum
TTTTCAACAAGCATGGAAATCACTTCGGGACCCCAAAACGGTGAGTAATAGTCCATGAAACGGGTCAGAATCGACAAAAACCGCGAGTGTTGATGACCGACACGTAAACGCACCCCAGGGTTCGTAAATCGTGGAAATCACTCCGGGCCCCCAAAAAAGTGAGTACTAGTCCACGAAATGGGCCAGAATCGGCCAAAACTGCTAGTGTTGATGATCGACACGTAATAGCACCCCAGGGTTCATTGATCGTGGAAGTCACTCCGAGATCCCAAAACAGTGAGTAATAGTCCACGGAACGGGTCAAAATCAACAAAAACCACGAGTGTTGATCACCGACACGTAAACGCACCCCAGGGTTCGTTAATCACGGAAATCACTCCGGGCCCCCAAAACAGTGAGTATTAGTCCACGAAATGGGCCAAAATCGGCCAAAACTATGAGTGTTGATGACCGACACGTAATAGCACCCCAGGGTTCATTAATCGTGGAAGTCACTCCGAGACCCCAAAACAGTGAGTAATAGTCCACGGAACGGGCCAGAATCGGTCAAAACTGTCAATGTTGATGACCTCCACGTAAGCGCACCTTGGGGTTCAACAAGCATGGAAATCACTTTGTGACCCCAAAACGGTGAGTAATAGTCCACGAAACGGGTCAGAATTGACAAAAACCGCGAGTGTTGATGACCGACACGTAAACGCACCCCAGGGTTCGTTAATCATCGAAATTACTCCGGGACCCTAAAAGAGTGAGTAATAGTCCATGTAACAGGCCAAAATCGGCCAAAACTATGAGTGTTGATGACCGACACGTAAGCACACCTTGGAGTTCAACAAGCATGGAAATAACTTTGTGACCCCAAAACGGTGAGTAATAGTCCATGAAACGGGTCAGAATCGACATAAACTGCGAGTGTTGATGACCGGCACGTAAACGCACCCCAGGGTTCGTTAATCATGGAAATCACTCCGGGACCCCAAAACAGTGAGTAGCAGTCCATGAAACGGGCTAGAATCGGCCAAAACTGCGAGTGTTGATGACCGACACGTAAACGCACCCCAGGGTTCGTTAATCATGGAAGTCACTGCGAGACCCCCAAATAGTGAGTGATAGTCCACGAAACGGGCCAGAATCGGCCAAAACTGTCAATGTTGATGACCTACACGTAAGCGCACCTTGTTGTTCAACAAGCATGGAAATCACTTCGGGACCCCAAAACGATGAGTAATAGACCACGAAACGGGTCAGAATCGACAA
>NW_025278015.1:0-1257 GCF_018294505.1 Triticum aestivum
CTCGGTTGGTCACCTCATCACCACTCGGCCGCCCCGCGCGTCGCCGCTCGGTTGGTCACCTCATCACCACTCGGCCGCCCCGCGCGTCGCCGCTCGGTTGGTCACCTCATCACCACTCGGCCGCCCCGCGCGTCGCCGCTCGGTTGGTCACCTCATCACCACTCGGCCGCCCCGCGCGTCGCCGCTCGGTTGGTCACCTCATCACCACTCGGCCGCCCCGCGCGTCGCCAATCGGTTGGTCACCTCATCACCACTCGACTGCCCTGCGCGCCTTCAGACAGCTAAGTCATTTTACATTCTGTTATTTTCGTCTTCCCGAGTATTCCATAATTCACACATCAGGTTCACTCGGAGGCCACACCACCGAGTGTACCTCTACGCTCGACTGCTTATTTTCACATACTTGCTTTAGTACTGGTTATGTGACTCCGAAGTCCAACTTCCTTTTTTCGCATATATCATTCACGAACACCATGTGTCGTTCTTCATTTCGAGTTTGCATCGGTCCTCCGGGGCTGCAACTCAGTCAAAACACTACACTTCCGTTTTATTTTAGCCAGTATTCCAACAAGTTCAGTAGGATTTCTCGCTTCGACAAGTGCGAACGAATCCTTCGCTCTTTTAAACTTTTGCTGGTCAACCAGCAAGCCCCTTGCACTCCCAGCGGGTGTCTATGGGTGTTTTTCACACAAATCATTTCAGCACACATCAAATTTCCTCAAGAAATTATTGTGTTGACTTGTGCCATTTTTTACACAAGTTACCGCGATCACTCGACGGCCCTACGCGCCAACTTCATCGCTGCTCGGACTCGGTCTCCATACTGGTCCTAGCGCACCACAACACTGACTTTGTCGCCCTGTTGACTTCAAACACGTCCGGCCAACCCCTCTATGGAATTCTCTTCATCGTATCAATGATATAGACCTCGTCGGGCATGAGGCAGATAAGTCCCTTTCATAATTAAACTTCACACTTCACTCTTTTGCGAGTTTGCTTCTTCCGAGCATCACTCGGAAGCTTCTCCTCATCTTTACCCAAATCCGACTCGATGAATTACAAATCATCCATTCAAAACTATATTTCTCATATTCCGACATGTCCGTTGTCGAAGCCTGTAGTATGCTCGGGGGCTACGCCGCACTCGGGGGCTGCATCTCATTTGGAATGACACTCTCCTAAGTGGTCGAGTACTTCATCACCAATCAGACCCTTCACTTCAACAAGTACATTCGATCCGTCACTTTGACAAATTTC
>NW_025278016.1:0-1257 GCF_018294505.1 Triticum aestivum
TTTTTTTTTGTCCCAATCTTTCTAAATAAGTAAAGAGGACTCATTAGCAATGACTTACAAATTTTCAGTCAATTAAACAATTCAACTCATTTGAACAAAGTAAACAAAAGGGAAATGAATAAAGGGCATTAGTGGACCAGAAATTATGACAGTATTGTACATTAATTAGAAATTGTGACAACTCATAACGATACTCTTATAAAGCTTGAATATATATTGTAATTAATCATGTACAACCATTCACACCAATTGATGGTTTTAATGCCCTCCCCTGGTCAACCGCAATAAAAAAAATGGCCTCCACAGTTCTTGGATGAATCAAGAAAGGACGGTTGCTCATGTCAAAGAAGGAAAAAAAAAGAAAGGACAATTGCTTAACAAAGTTCAGTAGGCTTTTTATTAACATGTATCCCATCCATCATCGTCACAAGGATGTTGTTTCCTTTGACCACAAGAGGTAAGTTTAATCGAAACCATCTTCTGTCTTCTTATACCCATCACATTGCAGTCCTATAAACAAGGGGAAATCCCCTCCTATATAAGCTAAGAGAAGAAGTGTTAGGAGCTGCCATGGGTATGAGATCATGGAGGTGTCACTAAGTGTCATATGGTAGCGATAGGTAGACACTTTGTGTTGTACAAATTTAAGAAATATTGAACAAAGATTTGAGTTGTCCCATTGTAAGAGTGGCAATCTCTCAAGATTTTGAATGTCCTCGAGAGTGTGGTTAGTGTAGCCACCACTCGATAGTTGTACCAATTCAGAGTGGAAGGAGCCCCCGGTTTTTCAACATAACATGCCTGAGATGCTTTGATATTAATAATTTAGCATAACTGATAGATGATTATATAGGGAAGAACTGAATTTTTTTCCGAAATGATTATATGGAACTTTACCAAGATATATACTGGAGAACATGCATATCTCTGGCCTACATAGAGGACAAAACATAGTTAGCACAATGCAATGTACACTACACTTAATTAGACATGCATTTTAAGGAAAACATCATGGAGAAACATTACGTTGCAATCTTCCATCAGTTGGTCCGAAGATGCAACCCAAGCTGATGTACACCTTGGACATGCTCAAGTCAGAGGAGATGGCGATCCCAATCACCAACGAAACCATCATCCCTTGTGGCCAACAGTGCACCTTACCCATGCACAGTGAAACTGCGAGGATCATGCTCCAGAAGAAGCAGACAATCAATCCAAGCTACTTTGCTATCACATATTGATACAAGTTTACTCAAC
>NW_025278017.1:0-1257 GCF_018294505.1 Triticum aestivum
TCAATTGAATGAAAGAGTTTCAAAATTAGGGAACATAGTGAATTAAAAGAATTGAATGTGATAGCTTGAGTAAGTGTTGACCCAGTCAAAATTGGTTGATCTAATTCTAAAATTGAATATCTCAATTAATTGTGAGGTCTTAAAAATTAGGAAGCATAATATATAGTTAAAAGAATTGAATGTGAGAGCTTTAAGAAATTATTGACCCGATCAAAATCAGGTGATCCAATTCTAATTGTAGACCTCAATTGAATGTGGGCTTTTTAAAACTATGGAGCTTAGTGTTATAGAGAATATACCATCGAGCTAAATGTATTAATTAGCTTCTAGATCACAGTCAATACAACCCCTCCGTGCCCCTCTTACATAACCAACAAAAGCATCACTAGCTAGTACCAGCTGGTCTTCGTATGGTATTGGTATGATTGCTTACTGATGAAACCAAAATTAAACTAACGGGAAAGAGATCTATGCATAGTTCTGGTTAATATTTTGTGATTGTTGATACCATGTTGGGGCTTCAAGGTTGCAATCTACAAACCAGTACCAACAAATATTATGCATGTGTGTGACTCCATGGTACCACTCCATCCAATCGAGCAACCGCAATGCTTCATATAACAAAAGACGAGGCTCTTTGTTGTGTTGTGTTGTAGATGCGGATTCTGCAAAAACTTGAACACAGTCTGCTGGTCCCGCCCAGTACGTTGCTGCGAAACTACAATCATGGGATGGACCAACAAGCTGGGGATTAACCGGAGGGGGGTCAACAAGTACGCACATGCTTAAGACTTTATTATCTACCTAATCTCCTTGGTTCCTTCCTAATCAAGTATTGACGAGCTACCTAATGATGAGTTGGTCTGCAAGATGCTCCTGGTGCCATGCTATTGTAATGACCACATGTGCGATCTCTCACCATCTAATGCGTACTTAATTGGTGAAAGTAGTTAGCTTGTCACAGTTGCTGACCATACATTACACTTACTAGCTAGCAGTTGCCCGACGCCCAGGACAAGCTAGAGGAGGCCCAGAACATGCTGGACACGCAGGCCGACCCACTGCTCATCAGGGCCGAGCTGCAGGAGCTCCTCGGGCTCTTTCAGACCCAAGAAACCTAAGAACTTTACTTTCTTAGTGCAACCGAAATACAAGCTTCAAAGGTACTAGCTCTATTTCTAAATATAAGATATTTTGGCAGCTTAAATTAAACTGCCAAAACATCTTATATTTAGGAAGAGAAGGTGTATTTGTTTT
>NW_025278018.1:0-657 GCF_018294505.1 Triticum aestivum
ACACAAAAAGTCAGGAGTTCAAATAAGTTTTAAAACATAAAATCCCTTTGTAACAGACGAGTTTCCGTATGAAATCCTGATACTTTAAAAGAGATGGTCCGTTTTGTACACGAAGTGCATCCAGTTTTTGCGATAACCCTCTCAAATTTCATGCACTTGCTATGTGGATGAAATGACGATACCATGCCAACTTTCAACCTTTTCAGAGTTCATTTGAAATGCTTTTACGTTTTAGGGTCTTATAGCTCAAAATAATTAGTAAATGCATGAAAAATAACAAATGAAGTCAGAAAGGATTGAAAAATGATGATGTGGCTTTGAATGGTGCATTTTGAACACACAAAAAGTCAGGAGTTCAAATAAGTTTTAAAAAATGAAATCCCTTTGTAACACACGAGTTTCCGTATGAAATCCTGATACTTTGAAAGAGATTGTCCGTTTTGTACGCGAAGTGCATCTAGTTTTTGCCGTAACCCTCTCAACTTTCTTGCACATGCTATGTGGATGAAAGGATGATACCATGCCAACTTTCAACCTTTTTAGAGTTCATTTGAAATGCTTTTCAGTTTTGGGGTCTTATAGCTCAAAATAATTAGTAAATGCATGAAAAATAACAAATGAAGTCCGAAAGGATTGAAAATGATGTTGTGGCTTTGA
>NW_025278018.1:667-1257 GCF_018294505.1 Triticum aestivum
CTTGCACATGCTATGTGGATGAAAGGATGATACCATGCCAACTTTCAACCTTTTTAGAGTTCATTTGAAATGCTTTTCAGTTTTGGGGTCTTATAGCTCAAAATAATTAGTAAATGCATGAAAAATAACAAATGAAGTGAGAAAGGATTGAAAAATGATGATGTGGCTTTGAATGGTGCATTTTGAACAGACAAAAATTCAGGAGTTCAAATAAGTTTTAAAAAATGAAATCCCTTTGTAACAGACGAGTTTCCGTATGAAATCCTGATACTTTGAAAGAGATTGTCTGTTTTGTACACGAAGTGCATCCAGTTTTTGCCGTAACCCTCTCAACTTTCTTGCACATGCTATGTGGATGAAATGATGATACCATGCCAACTTTCAACCTTTTCAGAGTTCATTTGAAATGCTTTTACGTTTTAGGGTCTTATAGCTCAAAATAATTAGTAAATGCATGAAAAATAACAAATGAAGTCAGAAAGGATTGAAAAATGATGATGTGGCTTTGAATGTTGTATTTTGAACACACAAAAAGTCAGGAGTTCAAATAAGTTTTAAAAAATGAAATCCCTTTGTAACAGACGAGTTTC
>NW_025278019.1:0-1257 GCF_018294505.1 Triticum aestivum
CTCACTAGGAGCACGTAGCACGCACCAACACCTCCCCTAACGCCCTGCAACGCCGATTCCGACCGCACCCGAACTCCGGCCGCCGCAGCCGAGCTCGCCGCCGTCAACTCCGGCCACCCCGAGCCCAACCACCACCACCAATAGTCGCGGCTCAACCTCAGCAACACGTAGATGCCTTCCGCCGTCCATTTGGTTGCCGGAATGGCAAAAAGCACTTTCGCCGCCGTCTCGGACCTCGCCGGCGTCATGTCGCCGGTGGGGTTTGACTTGTCCGACCTGGGGTTTGACCCCCCAGGGTCACTGACGCGTGGGCCCTGTCGGCCAGGTGGTTAGATTAGCGCTAACTACTGTTAGTCAACCCCCCCTGACACTGACAGTGGGCCCCAGTGCCACTAATCCCTAATTAGGATTAATTTAATCCTGTTTAACCCCCCCTGTCACTGACGTGTGGGCCCCACATGTCAGGTTTGACCTCAGCCAGCCGTAGTTGACCACTGACGTCATGCTGACGTCATGCTGGCGCAATAATTATATTTCTGGATTTAAATTAAATCAGGAAATTCCAGAATATTATTTAAACTTCAAAAATTCATAACTTTTATTCTGTAACTCCAAATTGGACAAATTATATATGAAAAATGATCAGAAAAATCCAATCTATCCATTTGTACTATTTTCATGCATGATCAAACAAGTTAAATTGATGTTTTAAGCAGAACAAGGAAAAGCACTTTAAAAGGCCATGTTTGAGTTTGAAATTTGAATCTATGATTCAAATTTGTTCAAACCCTTCTGGTTTCAGTTGCATTAGCCCAACACACTCATATTGCCATGTTTCATGCATGCATCATATTGTTGCACATTGTTTGGTGATGCTTGTGTATCGATGTCCTTTGCGACAGGTTCTGCCCCCGAGGAGTACCGTGATTACCCTAACGAAGAACCGTATCAGTGCATCGAACCATCAGGCAAGCAACCAACCATTTGATCATATCGATACAATCCCATGTTCTCGCTCCTGCTCTCTTTTACTGCATTAAGACAACGCGATTCAAACTGCTGTGTGCCACGGTAGTTGAACCCATTTCCTCTGCATGACCTGTCATTGCCACAGTAACTAGATGAAACCCACTAGCATGTGTAGGAGTTGATTGAGCCCTATGTATGTGTTGTTCCTACCTTGCTATGCCTGCTATGCTTAGAGTCGTGTCAGGTCTGGTTCATCTGGGTGATGGGCTAGAGTGAAATGATTATGTC
>NW_025278020.1:0-1257 GCF_018294505.1 Triticum aestivum
AGTGGACCTGGGAGTGGCAAGCATAAGGGACGAAGGCGGGGGTAACATGTTGGATGCGATCATACCAGCACTAAATCACCGGATCCCATCAGAACTCCGAAGTTAAGCGTGCTTGGGCGAGAGTAGTACTAGGTTGGGTGACCTCCTGGGAAGTCCTCGTGTTGCATTCCCTTTTTAATTATTTTTTGCGCCTCGTGACAAACATATCGCATGTGCGCGATATATATTAAGCCCGTTATATTATTTTTGACATTTGCGATATGTTTTAGCTCGCTGCTCATTGGTCACGCGTCTAGAGGCGGCTTTGTGGCGCGAGGAGCGCGTTCTGAAAGGGGTAAAAAAATACGTGTTCTGCGGTATAGAGGGAGGGGTGGAAACCGTGGTAAACTCGTCTCCGTGTTTGAGGGGGGGGGGAGTAAGTAGTATATATAGGGCATTATCCATTATTAGGCAACGGTTGTAATGGTAGTAAGAATGACAATCATCTTGGCAGTGGACCTGGGAGTGGCAAGCATAAGGGACGAAGGCGGGGGTAACTTGTCGGATGCGATCATACCAGCACTAAAGCACCGAATCCCATCAGAACTCCGAAGTTAAGCGTGCTTGGGCGAGAGTAGTACTAGGATGGGTGACCTCCTGGAAAATCCTCGTGTTGCATTCCCTTTTTAATTATTTTTTGCGCCTCCTGACAAACATATCGCATGTGCGCGATATATATTAACCCCATTATATTATTTTTGACATTTGCGATATGTTTTAGCTCGCTGCTCATTGGTCACGCGTCTAGAGGCGGCTTTGTGGCGCGAGGAGCGCGTTCTGAATGGGGTAAAAAAATACGTGTTGCTGCGGTATAGAGGGAGGGGTGGAAACCGTGGTAAACTCGTCTCCGTGTTTGAGGGGGGGGGAGTAAGTAGTATATATAGGGCATTATCCATTATTAGGCAACGGTTGTAATGGTAGTAAGAATGACAATCATCTTTGCAGTGGACCTGGGAGTGGAAAGCATAAGGGACGAAGGCGGGGGTAACATGTCTGATGCGATCATACCAGCACTAAAGCACCGGATCCCATCAGAACTCCGAAGTTAAGCGTGCTTGGGCGAGAGTAGTACTAGGATGGGTGACCTCCTGGAAAATCCTCGTGTTGCATTCCCTTTTTAATTATTTTTTGCGCCTCGTGACAAACATATCGGATGTGCGCGATATATATTAACCCCGTTATATTATTTTTGACATTTGCGATATGTTTTAGCTCGCT
>NW_025278021.1:0-1257 GCF_018294505.1 Triticum aestivum
GGACGCGTCTCCGGGGCGTGGCCCCCCTCACGGACGGCGATGACACGGTAGTAGACTTTCTGCGGTAACGATGCGGCGTCAATATTACTAAATACTCGGAGCGTGATAAAATCATGATTTTTTTTGCACGATATGGGCACATGTGCTATAGGAACGATGGTATTTTTTCATAATTTTTGGTGATGGAGAAGTATCCGAAAAATTCCCTCTACGCGGATTGCCCTTCGCGCGTCTACGGCTGTGGCCGGCGGCCTCCGGGGGCTAGCATGCCGCCAAATCTTGCGCCGGCGGCCTCTCACAAGTCTGGAAGTGTTTTCGCGGTTGCAAACACCCGGCACGCGTGTCCGGGGTGTGCCCCCCTCACGAACGGCGCTGCCGCCGGCACCTGGAGGAGGGAAACGGACGCGTGGGGCCTACACGGAGGGGATCTTGCTGTGGGACTTCCCCGGATGTTGCTCCAAAGTGTCCCTATGGGCTGACCTAACACAACCGGGTGCGGAGGTCCATTGGTCAAAGCCCGTCTGTGCAAAGTCAAAGGGGTAGATCCCGTTGTCAAACGCTACAGGGTTAGGCGGGACGGGGGCACTGGGGGGTAGCAATGCCACCGGAGCGTCGCACCGGGCCCTCATACATGCGGGGTGGTGTGGTGGCATGTCCGAAGAGGCGGGACGCGTCTCCGGGGCGTGGCCCCCCTCACGGACGGCGATGACACGGTAGTAGACGTTCTGTGGTAACGATGCGGCGTCAATATTACTAAATACTCGGAGCGCGATAAAATCATGATTTTGTTGCACGACGTGGGCACATGTGTTATAGGAACGATGGTATTTTTTCATAATTTTTGGTGATGGAGAAGTATCCGAAAAATTCCCTCTACGCGGATTGCCCTTCGCGCGTCTACGGCTGTGGCCGGCGGCCTCCGGGGGCTAGCATGCCGCCAAATCTTGCGCCGGCGGCCTCTCACAAGTCTGGAAGTGTTTACGCGGTTGCAAACGCCCGACATGCGTGTCCGGGGTGTGCCCCCCTCACGAACGGCGCTGCCGCCGGCACCTAGAGGGGGGAAACGGACGCGTGGGGTCTACACGGAGGGGATCTTGCTGTGGGTCTTCCCCGGATGTTGCTCCAATGTGTTCCTATGGGCTGACCTAACACAACCGGGTGGGGAGGTCCACTGGTCAAAGCCCGTCCGTGCAAAGTCAAAGGGGTAGATCCCGTGGTCAAACGCTACAGGGTTAGGCGGGACGGGGGCACTGGGGG
>NW_025278022.1:0-1257 GCF_018294505.1 Triticum aestivum
GTTTCATGGACTATTACTCATTGTTTTGGTGTCTCGGAGCGATTTCCATGATTGACGCACCCCGGGGTGCGCTTACGTGTTGTTCACCAGCAATCCTAATTTTGTTCGATTTTGGGCTCTTTCATGGACTATTACTCACCATTTTGGGGTCCCAGAGCTATTTCCACGACTGACGATCCCCGCGATGCGTTTACCTGTCCGTCGTCTACAGTCGCAATTTTGGCCGATTCTGGCCCGTTTCGTGGACTATTAATCACCGTTTTTGGGTCCCAAAGCGATTTCCACGGTTGTTGAACCCTAAGGTGCGCTTACGTATCAGTCATCAACACTCGTACTTTTGGCCGAATCTGGCCCGTCTCTTGGACTATTACTAAGTGTTTTGGGGCCCCGGAGTGATTTCCACGATTGATAAACCCTGGGGTGCGTTTGGGTGTCGGTCATCAACACTCATAGTTTTGGCCGATTCTGGCCCGTTTCATGGACTATTACTCAGTTTTGGGGCCCAAGAGTGATTTCCACAACGGACGAACCCCGGGGTGCATTTACGTGTCAGTTATCAACACTCACAATTTTGGCCAATTCTGGTTCTTTTCATGCACTATTACTCACCGTTTTGGGGTCCTAGAGCGATTTCCACGATTGACGATCCCTGGGGTGCATTTATGTGTTGGTCATCGACACTCGCAGTTCTGGCCGACTCTGCCCCGTTTCATGGACTATTACTCATTGTTTTGGTGTCTCGGAGCGATTTCCATGATTGACGCACCCCGGGGTGCGCTTACGTGTTGTTCACCAGCAATCCTAATTTTGTTCGATTTTGGGCTCTTTCATGGACTATTACTCACCATTTTGGGGTCCCAGAGCTATTTCCACGACTGACGATCCCCGCGATGCGTTTACCTGTCCGTCGTCTACAGTCGCAATTTTGGCCGATTCTGGCCCGTTTCGTGGACTATTAATCACCGTTTTTGGGTCCCAAAGCGATTTCCACGGTTGTTGAACCCTAAGGTGCGCTTACGTATCAGTCATCAACACTCGTACTTTTGGCCGAATCTGGCCCGTCTCTTGGACTATTACTAAGTGTTTTGGGGCCCCGGAGTGATTTCCACGATTGATAAACCCTGGGGTGCGTTTGGGTGTCGGTCATCAACACTCATAGTTTTGGCCGATTCTGGCCCGTTTCATGGACTATTACTCAGTTTTGGGGCCCAAGAGTGATTTCCACAACGGACGAACCCCGGGGTGCATTTACGTGTC
>NW_025278023.1:0-1257 GCF_018294505.1 Triticum aestivum
CAGATCAAAATGCCAGCCCAGCTTTTGATTCTGTTCTACCCTGAAGTATTACCGTCTTTATGTCAGGATTTTCATGAGGATTGCACCGGCTCTTGTGAATTCTTGACATAGTGATACTTCTCGCCATCCTTTTTCATTCCTCGGTTCCGTGTTGTTGCAGCCGGAGTGCCGACAAGTGAATCATGGTGTGTGAAATCAATACTCCCAGCAACCTCGTTGCTTGGTAGCTAAAGGATAATAATTTCATTCTTAGCGTGTTGGTTTTTGAATCATCCTTCTAAGACTGATCGTGCTACCTAGTCCTTATTTCGGTGCACCCTTCGATTGATGAGTTAGGATCTTGTCAAGTCCTCACTCATTTGATCATATCGTCTTGCCCTCAAAAGCGAGATTGTTCTCGAGCTTAGTAACATATCGGTGGTTCGTGATTTCCGAAGATCTTCTCGGAAGTATTACCAGGTTGTCACCTGACCGCTATGTTGAGCTCGTGATCAAGATGGTTTCTTGTGAACCACCTTCTCTCCAAGAATAGGTGTTAGATATCCCTGAGCTAGTTGGTTAAGCTAAACGACAACTTGGAGGGTTGGAAGATAAAAGCTTGCCTAACTTAGTTCGTTCCAAAGGGATATTCTTGTGTAGTGTGTGTTGAAGAAAGATGATATCTTCATCGATTGGTCCCTGTGATCAGTTGCTGGACCTATCGTCTTATCAATTCTTTGATTTGAGTGTGGGCTATCGTCAAATCAAGTCAGAACCAACGATGCTCGTAATGTTGTCTTATTCGTGGTTGATCCCTCGAGCATACACCATTACATCTTTGGTCTGACCAATGCTATCACTTGTTCACTTAACTATGGAATTCCTTTTAAAGGGAAACCCGGAAGAATTGTTGTTGAGCCCATTGACAACATCCTTATCTCCTCCATGATTTTGTTGAACATTAAGCTAGTGTTGGAAACTTTTGAAAGCATTTCTTCATGCTAACTCATGAAGTATTTGTTTGATGAAAGGAGTGATTTCCTCTTATACACGTGCATTTGGTGAAAGTTGCCGCCGTGGATTTGAGAAAGTTAGTTTTGCTTCCTCTGGAATCATCCCAAGTCAGTCATGCATACGTGCGAAGTATTCTGTGGTCTGGAGATTTGCAACCTCCATTCTATATGTATATCCTAGCACACCAAGCCACTGATTGAGTTGTTCAAAGATAAAGGAGTCTGTCCAAGGTGAACTCTTTGGACTTCCACGCGTGGAGACTTC
>NW_025278024.1:0-1257 GCF_018294505.1 Triticum aestivum
TCATAACTTTTATTCTGTAACTCCAAATTGGACAAATTATATATGAAAAATGATCAGAAAAATCCAATCTATCCATCTGTACTATTTTCATGCATGATCAAACAAGTTAAATTGATGTTTTAAGCAGAACAAGAAAAGGCACTTTAAAAGGCCATATTTGAATTTGAAATTTGAATCCTTGATTCAAATTTGTTCAAACACTTCTGGTTTTAGTTGCATTAGCCCAACACACTCATATTGCCATGTTTCATGCATGCATCATATTGTTGCACATTGTTTGGTGATGCTTGTGTATCGATGTCCTTTGCGACAGGATCTGTCCCCGAGGAGTACCGTGATTACCCTAACGAAGAACCGTATCCGTGCATCGAACCATCAGGCAAGCAACCAACCATTTGATCATATCGATACAATCCCATGTTCTCGCTCCTGCTCTCTTTTACTGCATTAAGACAATGCGATTCAAACTGCTGTGTGCTACGGTAGTTGAACCCATTTCCTCTGCATGACCTGTCATTGCCACAGTAACTAGATGAAACCCACTAGCATGTGTAGGAGTTGATTGAGCCATATGTATGTGTTGTTCCTACCTTGCTATGCCTGCTATGCTTAGAGTCGTGTCAGGTCTGGTTCATCGGGGTGATGGGCTGGAGTGAAATGATTATGTTGGTAATGAGAGTGGTGTGGTGAACACGATTTGGTAAAGGTATCGATGAGAGGCCATGTAGGAGTACATGGTGGGTTGTTTCATTGAAGCCGACCTTAAGCACTAAGATCTGTATGTGTGATTTAAGAATCAGCTACTACCATGCATTGGGCCCGAAACCAATGGACCCTCTCGGCTTCTTATTCACTCTAGTTCTCCGTCCAGGAGTTGCAAGTAGTTTCTGGTGTTTGTAGCCTACTGGAGGCCGTGGACAGCGCTGACCGTAGGGGTGGGCTGTGATGCGGTAGGTACGTGGCCGGGTGTACCGAATACCCGTTAGGTATCTCGGGAACCCTGTTCACATCGTTCGGGGCCGTATGGGAAACCTCGGCCGGACTCCCTGCGGATGGAACCTGAATAGGCGATAAACCTGGACTGGAGGCTTAGGTGATTAGGTAGGTCGTGGCCGACACCCACGTTGGGCTTCCGCTTGAAGGTTGCCGAGTACATGTCGTGTAAACGACGGTAAGTGGTGAGAGCGTGTATGAAGAAGTACCCCCTGCAGGGTTAACATGATCTATTCGAATAGCCGCGTCCGCGGTAAAGGACTA
>NW_025278025.1:0-1257 GCF_018294505.1 Triticum aestivum
GCCCTCCCCTCCCCAACACCTCTCCTCCTCCGTTGTGTGCTTGGCGAAGCCCTGTCGGAGTACTGCTTCTCCACCATCACCACGCCGTCATGCTGCCGGTGGAGCTGTCTTCCTCAACCTCTCCTTCCCCCTTGCTGGATCAAGAAGGAGGAGACGTCTCCCGTCCCGTACGTGTGTTGAACGCGGAGGTGCTGTCCGTTCAGCACTTGGTCATCGGTGATTCGAATCACGTCGAGTACGACTCCATCATCACCTTGCAAGCTTCCGCACGCGATCTACAAGTGGTATGTAGATGCAAACTCTCTCCCTTGACTCGTTGCTTAGATGAACTCATAGATGGATCTTGGTGAAACCGTAGGAAATTTTTTAATTTTCTGCAACGTTCCCCAACAGTGGCATCATGAGCTAGGTCTATGCGTAGTTCTCTTTGCATGAGTAGAACACAATTTTGTTGTGGGCGTGGATTTTGTCATCTTACTTGCCTCTACTAGTCTTTTCTTGCTCAACGGTATTGTGGGATGAAGCGGCCCGGACCAACCTTACACGTACGCTTACGTGAGACCGGTTCCACCGACTGACATGCACTAGTTGCATAAGGTGGCTGGCGGGTGTCTGTCTCTCCCACTTTAGTTGGAGCGGAATCGATGAACAGGGCCCTTATGAAGGGTAAATAGAAGTTGACAAAATCACGTTGTGGTGATTCGTAGGTAAGAAAACGTTCTTGCTAGAACCCAATTGCAGCCACGTAAAAGATGAAACAACAATTAGAGGACGTCTAACTTGTTTTTGCAGCGATTGATCATGTGATGTGATATGGCCAGAAGTTGTGATGAATGATGAATTGTGATGTATGAGATCATGTTCTTTGTAATAGGATTCACGACTTGCATGTCGATGAGTATGACAACCGGCAGGAGCCATAGGAGTTGTCTTTATTTTTTGTATGACCTGCGTGTCATTGAATAACGCCATGTAAACTACTTTACTTTATTGCTAAACGTTAGTCATAGAAGTAGAAGTAGTCGTTGGCGTGACAACTTCATGAAGACACGATGATGGAGATCATGATGATGGAGATCATGGTGTCAAGCCGGTGACAAGATGATCATGGAGCCCCGAAGATGAAGATCAATGGAGCTATATGATATTGGCCATATCATGTCACAACTATATAATTGCATGTGATGTTTATTATGTTTATGCATCTTGTTTACTTAGGACGACGGTAGTAAATAAGATGATCCCTTACAAAAATTT
>NW_025278026.1:0-1257 GCF_018294505.1 Triticum aestivum
GAGCCCCGCCGCCAAGCCCCGCCGCCGGAGCCCCTCGCCGGAGCCCGCCGTCGAGGTACTGCCGCCGCCCGTTCCCGTCGTTGCCGGTTTTCTGTAAAAAAAACACCTTCGTTTTAAAAAAAAACCCTAGATCGGTTTTTTTCGGTTTTATTATTTTACGAGCGTTCACCGAACCGTTCGTTTTAACGAACACGTTCGTCGGTTTTTCTCTGTTAACGAACGTCCGTTCTTTAACCGTTCGTCCGTTTTTCTTTTTCGTCGGATTTTTTTCTGCGATTTTCTCAGATTCGATTTCTGATCGAATCTTCGATTCTGTTTAACTTCTCGCTCGTTTATCGGAATCAGGCGATTCAAGCGCCTAGAGTTTCGTCTCGAAATTCTCTTTCCGTTTAACCTACTCAAACAAGTTTTTGCTATAGTAAAATTTGACCTAGATCCAGATTAGCAAACGAAGTTTCTTTCTTTCGCCGTTTGACTTTCGTTGCTTCTTTCGAGTTGATTCTTTTTGCAAACCGGAGTTCTTAAGTTGAACTTTCTGGTTGGATCTTTCATTCGAGTTTTACCTGTGCATTAGATGAGTACTGATTGTATGCTTGTTTGTTTGCGATAGAGTATCCGGAGTGTGCCGCTTGTTACTTCGACTCGCTAGGTTTTGCGGATCATCAGCAAGGCAAGTAACACTTTGATCATACCCCGTTCATACCCAGTTTTTATTGCATTAGATCTATTCCTCAAACATTGCATGATTAGGATCTAATTAAACTGTGGGTATTGGGAAGTAGTTGAGGTAGTACCTATTACCTGTTTTCTTATCAAACCCTTGGGAGTTACTTCTACGTTGCTTTTATTATTGCCATGCTATGCTCGTAGACGTGGATTGGGTTTGAGAGATATTCATGACAGATGTGAGATTGTTAATAATGGTTCAACTTAAGGTGGCAACTAAAACTCACATCTGGGTGGATTGAGGCACCTGGAGAACCCAGTGTTGTCTGTATGTATAAGGTCCGCCACCCAGGCTCAAAGGGATCATAAGATTATTCATGCTAGAAACTTCCGTGTGCAGCCACAAGCTATTATGGGCTCTAGCATAGCTGAGTAGGTTACAGGATCTCTTGAAGAGGTGGACTAGCAGATGTAGGGGAAAGTAGGTGTACCGGTCCATCCAGAGTAAAGAGTGATTGTTTCTGAAAGACTGTGTCTCGGTCATCCGTTTCTCAAACATCATGCAGTGCGAGAATCAAGCGGAGGCGATCG
>NW_025278027.1:0-1257 GCF_018294505.1 Triticum aestivum
GTTTCCAAACTTGCGAATCCGCGAAATCACCCCGCTGCGTGCCGCCTCTAGTATCAGGTTGAAAAAAGATCCGTGTACACGGAGGGAGGAAGTAGAATGGACCCGGTTCCAAACATCCATTTTTACGGTTGAAAAAAAAGAAAGGGTACAAACAAAATTACTAGTACAAACAAAGGAGTATCACTATAGATAGATGTTGTCGGCCCTAGCTGCATTGATCATAGCTGGTAAATTCAAAATAATTTCTTCAGTTATGATGTAGCATTGATAGATGCCAGGGTGGCTCTCCAGGTTCGGCATTGCTTTGAAGCAACACCACTGATTTGTTTGGCTAGAGCACACTTTCTTGTCAAGAAACCGAATGAACTCCACCTTAAATCATATATTTGGCAGATCTTGTGAAAAATCAAAATCTAAATGGGTAACCATTAATATAACAGAGAGCATGCACTAAAAGAGGGCCGAGGGAAGCGGAAAGCGTTACAACATTCCACCTTCAGAAGGGTTACAAATGGGCGGCCTTTGCCCGTTTCCAAACTTGCGAATCCGCGAAATCACCCCGCTGCGTGCCGCCTCTAGTATCAGGTTGAAAAAAGATCCGTGTACACGGAGGGAGGAAGTAGAATGGACCCGGTTGCAAACATCCCATTTTACGGTTGAAAAAAAAGAAAGGGTTCAAACAAAATTACTAGTACAAACAAAGGAGTATCACTATAGATAGATGTTGTTGGCCCTAGCTGCATTGATCATAGCTGGTAAATTCAAAATAATTTCTTCAGTTATGATGTAGCATTGATAGATGCCAGGGTGGCTCTCCAGGTTCGGCATTGCTTTGAAGCAACACCACTGATTTGTTTGGCTAGAGCACACTTTCTTGTCAAGAAACCGAATGAACTCCACCTTAAATCATATATTTGGCAGATCTTGTGAAAAATCAAAATCTAAATGGGTAACCATTAATATAACAGAGAGCATGCACTAAAAGAGGGCCGGGGGAAGCGGAAAGCGTTACAACATTCCACCTTCAGAAGGGTTACAAATGGGCGGCCTTTGCCCGTTTCCAAACTTGCGAATCCGCGAAATCACCCCGCTGCGTGCCGCCTCTAGTATCAGGTTGAAAAAAGATCCATGTACACGGAGGGAGGAAGTAGAACGGACCCGGTTCCAGACATCCATTTTTACGGTTGAAAAAAAAGAAAGGGTACAAACAAAATTACTAGTACAAACAAAGGAGTATCACTATAGATAGATGTTGCC
>NW_025278028.1:0-1257 GCF_018294505.1 Triticum aestivum
CTGTTCACATCGTTCGGGGCCGTATGGGAAACCTCGGCCGGACTCCCTGCGGATGGAACCTGAATAGGCGATAAACCTGGACTAGAGGCTTAAGTGTTTAGGTAGGTCGTGGTCTACACCCACGTCGGCTTTCGCTTGAAGTCTGCCGAGCACATGTCGTGTGCAGACGCTAAGTGGTGGAAACATGTATGAAGAAGTACACCCCTGCAGGGTTAACATGATCTATTCGAATAGCCGCGTCCGCGGTAAAGGACTACTTGGTTGCTTATATCAGTTCATAGACAAGTGAAAGTGGATACTCTAAAATACGCAAGATAAGCGTGAGTGCTATGGATGGCGTTCTCGTAGGGAGACGGGAGCGGATCCATAATGGTGTATTGATATGGTGAATATGTGGACTCGTGTGCGCCACCTCAAAAGAGTTACTTGCAGTCGTAGTTAGGATAGCCACCGAGTCAAAGTTGGCTTGCTGCAGTTAAACCCCACCATCCCCTTGTTGATAATGATGCATATGTAGTTAGTTCTGATGTAAGTCTTGCTGGGTACATTTGTACTCACGTTTGCATATTTTATGTTTTGCAGAGAGACTTCAGTCTCATTAGTAGTTCCGCTTGGACTTCGACGTTTAGCTTGATACCTCAGCTACGATCTTGTGCCCTCGGCAGGATCTGATCGATAGTCAGGCTTCTCAGCCTTTTTCATTTATAGATGTCTGTACTCAGACATGATAGCTTCCGCTTGTGCTTAGACTTGTATGCTCTGATTGTTGGGTCATGAGACCCATGTTTGTAATGTCTCGCTCCTCAGAGCCTATTGAATAAATTACTTGAGTCGTAGAGTCATGTTGTGATGCCATGTTGTATCTGCACATATCGAGCATATTGTGTGTATGCTATTGAAATGCTTGGTATGTGTGGGATCTGACCATCTAGTTGTTTATCTTTAGTAGCCTCTCTTACCGGGAAATGTCTCCTAGTGTTTCCACCGAGCCATGGTAGCTTGCTACTGCTCCGGAACACTTAGGCTGGCCGGCATGTGTCCTTCTTCGTTCCTGTGTCTGTCCCTTCGGGGAAATGTCACGCGATGAATACCGGAGTCCTGTTAGCCCGCTACAGCCCGGTTCACCGGAGTCCTGCTAGCCCAGTGCTACAGCCTGGATTCACTCGCTGATGACCGACACGTTCGATGCTGGGTCATGGATGCCTGTCCCTGTAAGTTTGTGCCACTTTGGGTTTACGACTAGCCATGTCAGCCCGG
>NW_025278029.1:0-1257 GCF_018294505.1 Triticum aestivum
CCCGAGAGGCCCTTGAGTTTGCCGGAATGTCGATTAACTTCCGTTCCGGCAAATTCGGGTACTCCATATGTCCTATTTTCAGCAAAGGTCATGCTGAAATTTTCCGTGAATTTTAGCATGACTTTGCTAAAAATAGGACATATGGGGTACTTGTGACTAATGCATAGGCCGGGGTATCTTAGTAGTTAATTAAGTAGGATCAAGTGCCCCGGCGTACTTGTGACTAATGCATGGCTTTTAGGGTGCCTCGGTGTCGATAAAAACCGAAATGATGAAAAGTTAGGCTTTTAGGGTGCCTTGGCGTCGAAAAACCCTCAATGATAAAAGCTTAGATTTTAGGATGCCTCGGTGTCGACAAACCCTAAATGATGAGACCATGATCTTGTTCCTTGACAATAACCAACTTTTTGACCAAACTTTGTTTCTATTTAGAGAGAAACATGGCCCACAACGATGAGGCCGGGGGTTCGGGCGGCAAGGCATTCTGGGAGCTGTCCCAGGAGATGGAAGAACAACCTCACTTGTATGAGGCCGCCGCCTTCCCCACCGATCCTGAGACCATGGATGGTGCCGCCGAGGATGACCACACTGATGCCACCACTGATGGTGCCGCCGAGGATGCCACCACTGATGATGGCGGCGCACGCACAGATAGCAGCCAGCCGAAGAGGCAATGGAAGGACCGGCGCCCGATCGTGCTCCGCACCCTCAAGGAGGAAGTTACTGAAGTGGACTCCAACGGGAATCCAACGGCGCCCGAACGAATAGTCAAGGGGTACTCACTTTAGCTCGGGTGCATTGTCCGGAGCACCGTCTCGATCAACACCGAGAACCTGAGGCATCCTGACCGAGGGAATTTGCGCCACCTCCTCTTCACGAAGCTGCACGAACGATACAAGTTCCCCGCTGAATTCGAAAACACAAGCCTCAAAGGGAATAAAGTGAACAATGCTGCCCTCACGAAGATGAGCAAGGCCCTGTCTACTTGGAAAAGCAATGTGAAGAGAATGATCGAGAAAGGTGAGAGTTATGAGAAGATCAAGGAGAAAAATCCTTCGATCACCGAAGATGACTACAACGACTTCAAGATCAATTGCTCGAGCACCGCAAGCTCCCAATCAAGTGAGTGGGGGAAACAAATGCGGGAGCTGAACATAGGGGAACACACACTCGGTCCCGGCGGTTACAGAGTGGCGGAGCCTATATGGGACAAGGAGGAGGCGGACCGTGCCGAGCAAGGCCTACCGCCCCTCTTCG
>NW_025278030.1:0-1257 GCF_018294505.1 Triticum aestivum
AGTTTGGGCCGATTCTTTCCAGTTTCTTGGACTATTACTTAGTTATGGGGGTCCCGAAATGATTTCCACAATGTACGAACCCCGGGTTGTGTTTACGTGTCGGTCAGCAACACTCACAATTTTGGCCAATTCTAACGTGTTTTCAGGACTATTACTCACCGTTTTCAGGTCCCGAAATGATTTCCATAGTTGTTGAACCCCAAGGCGCGCTCACGTGTCAGTCATCAATACTCATAGTTTTGGCTGATTCTGGCCCGTATCATGGACTATTACTCACTTTTTTGGGCCCCCGGATTGATTTCCACGGTTAACAAACCGCGGGGTGCATTTACGTGTCGGTCATCAACACTCACAGTTTTGGCCAATTCTGGCCCGTTTCTAGGACTATTACTCTGTTTTTGGGTCTCGGCGTGATTTCCATGATTGACGACCACCTGGGTGCATTTATGTGTCGGTCATCAACACTCGCAGTTTTGGCCGATTTTGGCCCGTTTCGTGGACTATTACAGACTGTTTTGGGGTATCGAAGTGATTTCAATGATTAATGAACCGCGGGGTGCGTTTACGTTTCGGCCATCAACATTACACTTTTGTCCGATTCTTGCCTTTTTTGTAGACTATTACTCACTGTTTTGGGGTCCCGGAGTGATTTCCACTATTAACGAACCTCGTCGTGCGTTTACGTGTCGGTCATCAACAATTGTGGTTTTTGTCGATTCTGACCTGTTTCATGGACTATTACTCACCGTTTTGGGGTCCCAAAGTGACTTCGATGGTTGTTGAACCCCATGGTGCGCTTAAGTGTAGCTCATCAACAATCACAGTTTGGGTCGATTCTGGCCCGAATGTTAGAGTATTACTTAGTTTTGGGGGCCCCGGAGTGATTTCCACGATTTATGAACCCCGGGGTGCGTTTACGTGTCGGTCGTCAACACTCACAGTTTTGGCCAATTCTGGCACGTTTCGTGGACTATTACGCACTGTTTTGTCGTCCCGAAGTGATTTCCATAGTTGTTGAACCCCAAGGTGTGCTTATGTGTCGGTCATCAACACTCATAGTTCTGGCTGATTCAGGCCCGTTTCATGGACTATTACTCATTGTTTTGGGGCCCCGGAGTGATTTCCACGGTTAATGAACCACGGGGTGCGTTTAGGTGTCGGTCATCAACACTCACAGTTTTGGCCGATTCTGGCACGTTTCTTGGACTATTACTCTGTTTTTAGGTCCCGGTGTGATTTCCATGATTGACGAACACT
>NW_025278031.1:0-1257 GCF_018294505.1 Triticum aestivum
TGTAACGCCCTCGATGCGGCTATATCTCCCACGTGTCGAAGCACGACTTAGAGGCATAACCGCATTGAAAGCAATGTCGCAAGTGAGGTAATCTTCACACAACCCATGTAAAACATAAGGGAAAGAGATACATAGCTGGCTTACAATCGCCACTTCACACAATTACATGAATTAAGCATTACATCAACCAAATACAAACAAGGCCCGACTACGGAACCAAAATAAAAGAAGAACCCCAAATGCGACAAAGGTCCCCGATCGACCCCAACTGGGCTCCACTATTGATCAACTAGAACGGAAACAACATAAAGGACAAGATCTTCATCGAGCTCCTCCTGAGCTTGGTTGCGTCATCTGCACGGACTTAACGGCACCTGCAAGCTGGTTTTGGAAGTATCTGTGAGCCACGGGGACTCAGCAATCTCGCACCCGCGAGATCAAGACTATTTAAGCTTATAGGAAGGATGGAGTAATGAGGTGGAGCTGCAGCAAGCGACTAGCATATATGGTGGCTAACATACGCAAATGAGAGCGAGAAGAGAAGGCAAAGCACGGTCGATAAAAGTATGATCAAGAAGTGATCCTATAGCAACCTACATCAAGCATAACTCCAACAACCATGTTCACTTCCCGGACCCCGCCGGAAAGAGACCATCACGGTTACACACGCGGTTGATGTATTTTAATTAAGGTCAACTTCGGGTTTTCTACAACCGGACGTTAACAAATTCCCATCTACCCATAACCGCGGGCACGACTTTCGAAAGTTCAAATCCCTGCAGGGGTGTCCCAACTTAGCCCATCACAAGCTCTCACGGTCAACGAAGGAATAGACCTCCACCCGAGACATTCCGATCAGACTCGGTATCCCGGTACAACAAGACATTTCGACAGGGTAAAACTAAACCAGCAACACCGCCCGAATGTGCCGACAAATCCCGATAGGAGCTGCACATATCTCTTTCTCAGGGCACACTCAGATGAGCGCTCCGTACAACTAAAACCAAACCTCGAGTTTCCCCGAGGGGGCGCTGCACAGGACTCTAGTTTGGACCAACACTCAGAGGAGCACTGGCCCGGGGGTAAAATAATGATGACCCTCAGGAGCGCGACTCCCAAGAGAAAAGAAAAGGCTAGGTGGCAAATGGTAAAACCAATGTTGGGCATTGCTGGAAGAGCTTTACTTAAGGCGAACTGTCAAGGGGTTCCCATTATAGCCCAACCGCGTAAGGGACGCAAAATCCGGGAACATAACAC
>NW_025278032.1:0-1257 GCF_018294505.1 Triticum aestivum
TGTAGGAGATATGCCCTAGAGGCAATAATAAATGATATTATTTATCTCCGAGTTCATAATTATGTTTATGTTCCATGCTATAACTGCAATGATTCTCGAGTCTGCAATATCCACGAGGCTCGGAGGAAGACTCAAATGCACGTGTGGAATAATAAACGGTAAGAAGTATTCTTAGTCTGGCCTCTAAGACTAGCTCAAGTGTTGCATGATGATTCTGTTTTCCTGGTCATGGGCATGTCTATGCCAGCAACTTTGAGGGCACAATGTTAACAGAACATTTGTGTTGAATCGACCCGGATTGATGTTATGCTATGAGATTCATTCGTCACAAGTTTATTGGTACATAACACAGAGATGGTTAACGTTTGCATGATTCCTTAGACCATGAGAGTATCGAGTTTCTTCATGCTTGCTTCATGAACTTTGGGGTTTGTTAAACGTCATCCATAAATGGGTGGCTATTACGGCGGCTTACGGGTTCATGGAAAAGTGTGTCAAGTAACTTGATAGCTCAAGATTGGGATTTGCTCCTCCGACGATGGAGAGATATCTCTGGGCCCTCTCGGTGTTATGGTATCCATCATCGTCTGGCCAGACACTTTGTGATTTGATCACGGGGATGCCGGAACACGATAACGAGAAAAGAGAACAATACCGGTAACGAGGTAACTAGCATAGTGGACAAGTTGTTGATCCACGGGAATGCCAACATGTCTCACCTTGGGTATTTGTAACATATCGTGAAGCAACAGGAATAGCACACGGCAACTGGAGGTTCACTCGAATATTTATTCGTGTGGGTATAGGGGTCAATATGGGTGTCCACGGCTCCGATGTTGATCATTGATCGGAAGGGGTTCCGGGTCATGTCTATACTTCACCGAACCTATAGGGTCACACGCTTAAGGGTCATGTATCTGCTGAATACTAGACAGGGAGTCTGAGAGAAAATCACCGGAAAAGTTTCGGACACCGAAAAGTTTCGGACAGCGGAATCGTACCGCAGAGAGAGGTCATCGGATAAGTTTTGATGATACCGAAAAGTTGTTTCGGGATACACCATTAAGTCAAATTGGTTTCGGCACATGCCTGATAATTCTTGGAGGATGCCAGAATCATTCTGGAAGCTTTTTGGAATTTTCTGAGATAAAAACCGGAAATGTTCCGGAGCTGCCGGAGCCACTTCAGATGCGTTTCGCAGATGAAAATCACTAAAACCGGAATTGTTTCGGAACGCGTTGAAAATCATTTTAGTGG
>NW_025278033.1:0-1257 GCF_018294505.1 Triticum aestivum
GAAGGTCTATTCCTGCAAGCAATCGAAGAACGAGCAAGAATATGATAATGCAATCTGAATATTGCGAATATATATGAAGTATTGATAGTGGTGGGAATCCGTAAGCGGTCTTGGTCTGGTCGTTGGACACAAACGAAGTACACGAAGTTGCAATGGCTAACTTTTAACTAAACAAATTCCAAGGAAAAAGCTACTAGATGGATCTACTTATATAGGAGCAAGGGGTGGCGGCCAAGGAGGTGGGAGGACGTCCCAAGGCAGCCTAAAACCAACCCTAGGTCGTACAAGGCTCATGGGCCCAAGTGAAGGTGATGCAACACCTTTGGACTTGTAGTTTGACTCGGATTCTGGTGCAACGTCAGATTGTTTCGACCATAACTCAATGCTCCGGACGAATTTAAAGGTGAATCCAATTGGGTTGGAAAGAGCACGAAATCTAGTTTCCAACAAAAAAATAATCACCCAATTCGGAGTCCGTATGAAAAAGTTGTTGGCGTTTTGAGTCAGGTATGTCTGTGCAGTCCGAATCTGAATCCAGAACGTGAGAGACTTGGACTCTTTTTTCTCTTGGCCCAAAAGTGACGTGAGAGGACTTTTTGAACAGAACCTAAACTTCTCCTTTTCCCCTATCTTCATATGTGGATTGTACAAATGTCCCATACACCTGCAATTAGACAAAACACAAAAGTGTGTGAAGTATTTTTGTTCTGGATAACATAAATAGATTATTGAATAGTTTGCACTAGAAATCACCTGACAAATATGCATGTATGCAATATTTTTGGTCGTATCCAAGGTAATCATGTCCTCATCAACTGTCACCCTGTCTATCTTAGGGTAACGCGAGTCAAGGCGGACGTCATCGCGGTAGCGACGATGGACGCCGAGACGAGCACGTGACACCACTGCCACCCTGTCTATCTTAGGGTAACTCGAGTTGAGCCGAGGCGGACGTCGTCGCGATAGCGATGATGGACGCCGAGACGAGCACGTGACACCACTACCACCCTGTCATACCGTAACGCGAGTCGAGGCGGACGTCGTCGCGATAGCGATGATGGACTCCGAGATGAGCACGTGACACCACTGCCACCCTATCTATCTTAGGGTAACGCGAGTCGAGGCAGACATCGTCGCGGTACCGACGATGGACGCCGAGACGAGCATGTGACACCACTGCCACACTGTCTATCTTAGGGTAACGCGAGTCGAGGCGGACGTCCTCGCGCTAGCGACGACGGACGCCGAGACGAGCAC
>NW_025278034.1:0-1257 GCF_018294505.1 Triticum aestivum
GCGCCCCGCCCGCCGGAGCCCCTCGCCGGAGCCCGCCCGACGAGGTACTGCCGCCGGCCGTTTTTCCCGTCATTGACCGGTTTTCTGTAAAAAAAAACCTTTTTGTTTTATAAAAAAAACCCTAGATCGGTTTTTTTTCGGTTTTCTTATTTCGCGAGCGTTCACCGAACCGTTCGTTTTAACGAACGCGTTCGTCGGTTTTTCTCTGTTAGCGAACGTCCGTTATTTAACCGTTCGTCCGTTTTTCTTTTTCGTCGGATTTTTCTCGTTATTTTCTCAGATTCGATTTCTGATCGAATTTTCGATTCTGTTTAACTTCTCGCTCGTTTATCGGAATCAGGCGATTCAAGCGCCTAGAGTTTCGTCTCGAAATTCTCTTTCCATTTAACCTACTCAAACAAGTTTTTGCTACAGTAAAATTTGACCTAGATCCAGATTAGCAAACGAAGTTTCTTTCTTTCGTCGTTTGACTTTCGTTGCTTCTTTCGAGTTGATTCTTTTTGCAAACCGGAGTTCTTAAGTTGAACTTTCTGGTTGGATCTTTCATTCGAGTTTTACCTGTGCATTAGATGAGTACTGATTGTGTGCTTGTTTGTTGGCGATAGAGTACCCGGAGGGTGCCGCTTGTTACTTCGACTCGTTAGGTTTTGCGGATCATCAGCAAGGCAAGTAACACTTTGATCATATTCCGTTCATACCCAGTTTTATTGCATTAGATCTATTCCTCAAACATTGCATGACTAGGATCTAATTAAACTGAGGGTATTGGGAAGTAGTTGAGGTAGTACCTATTACCTGTTTTTCTTATCAAACCCTTGGGAGTTACTTCTACGTTGCTTTTATTATTGCCATGCTATGCTCGTAGACGTGGATTGGGTTTGAGTGATATTCATGACAGATGTGAGATTGTAATAATGGTTCAACTTAAGGTGGCAACTAAAACTCACATCTGGGTGGATTGAGGCACCTGGAGAACCCAGTGTTGTCTGTATGTATAAGGTCCGCCACCCAGGCTCAAAGGGATCATAAGATTATTCATGCTAGAAACTTCCGTGTGCAGCCACAAGCTATTATGGGCTCTAGCATAGCTGAGTAGGTTACCTGATCTCTTGAAGAGGTGGACTAGCAGATGTAGGGGAAAGTAGGTGTACCGGTCCATCCAGAGTAAAGAGTGATTGTTTCTGAAAGACTGTGTCTCGGTCATCCGTTTCTCAAACATCATGCAGTGCGAGAATCAAGCGGAGGCGATCGAGTCTT
>NW_025278035.1:0-1257 GCF_018294505.1 Triticum aestivum
GGGAAATGTCTCCTAGTGTTTCCACCGAGCCATGGTAGCTTGCTACTGCTCCGGAACACTTAGGCTGGCCGGCATGTGTCCTTCTTCGTTCCTGTGTCTGTCCCTTCGGGGAAATGTCACGCGATGAATACCGGAGTCCTGTTAGCCCGCTACAGCCCGGTTCACCGGAGTCCTGCTAGCCCAGTGCTACAGCCTGGATTCACTCGCTGATGACCGACACGTTCGATGCTGGGTCATGGATGCCTGTCCCTGTAAGTATGTGCCACTTTGGGTTTACGACTAGCCATGTCAGCCCGGGCTCCTTATCATATGGATGCTAGCGACACTGTCATATACGTGTGCCAAAAGGCGCAAACGGTCCCGGGCTAAGGTAAGGCGACACCCGTGGGAATACCGTGCGTGAGGCCGCAAAGTGATATGAGGTGTTACATGCTAGATCGATGTGGCATTGAGTCGGGGTCCTGACAGCGTTGGTATCAGAGCTTGACTGCCTGTAGGATTACCAAGCCAAACTGGTCGAAGTTGAGTCTAGAAATTCTTTAGTTATATAAGGGAATTGATTGTGGGATGGAACGTAAGGCTCTTTTTACTCCTTATACCTCATGACCTTCTGATCTGAGTCATCATCTTCTCTTCTACGGGGATTAAGAACTAGGCTATCTCTTCTTTCTATTAGGATCACGTGTTACTAATCCGTAGACTTATAAGATTGTTGATCCAAGCCTCAGTTCAGTTCCTACTATCTTCTGTATGTTAACTGTTGATCTCGAAACCTTGATATCGTGCTTCTGAGTGGTTATGCCACCATTTTGTGAATGTCTCAAATCTTTTCTGAGCATTTACAGCCGTTATGCTGTCCGAGTCATCCCAGGTTTCTAAATAGTCTGATGCATTTGCAAAATCCTTTCCCTCTGGTCTCGATGTTCCTTTATGCCAGCTCAATCACACTAATTGTTGAGTTGAGGTATTCTATTGCCTTGACATTATGTTGGAGTTACTATAATGACCTTAGGTGTCTCAGGGGATCATCTAGTAGCCTAGCCATGATTTATGCTCCAGTGTGATGACTCTGGCCGTCATTATCGAAAGCATCCCGTGATGCCATCTAGTAGTAGGTATTCTATCCCTGGGTTTTGAACCCGAGATTCACCCTACTTGCTTCATGTTGATAGTTTTGCTCGTTCCTTTAGGTTATCAGTAACCTTTGCATTAGTCCTCGATGTTCGTGGTATTCCTTTCTTCCAAATACTATGAACC
>NW_025278036.1:0-1257 GCF_018294505.1 Triticum aestivum
CGGTGAGTAATAGCCCATGATACGAGCCAGAATCGGCCAAAACTACGAGTGTTTATGACCGACACGTAAACACATCCCAGGGTTCGTTAACCATGGAAATCACTCAGAGACTCCAAAACAGTGAGTAATAGTCCATGAAACGGGCCAGAATCGGCCAAAATTGCGAGTGTTGATGACCGACACGTAAACGCACCCCAGGGTTTGTTAATCTTGGAAATCACTCCGGGACCCCAAAACAGTGAGTAATAGTCCATGAAACGGGCCAGAATCGGCTAAAATTGCGAGTGTTGATGAACGACACGTAAATGCACCCCAAGGTTTGTTAATCGAGGAAATCACTCCGTGACCCCAAAACAATGAGTAATAGTCCCTGAAACGGGCCAGAATCGCCAAAATTGCGAGTGTTGATGACCGACACATCAGCGCACCTTGGGGTTTAACAACTATGGAAATCGCTTCGGGACCGCAAAACGGTGAGTAATAGTCCATGAAACGGGCCAGAATCGGCCAAAACTGCGAGTGTTTACGACGGACACATAAACACATCCCAGGGTTCGTTAACCATGGAAATCACTCTGGGACCCCAAAACAGTGAGTAATAGTCCATGAAACGGGCCAGAATCGGCCAAAATTGCGAGTGTTGATGACTGACACGTAAACGCACCCCAGGGTTTGTTAATCATGGAAATCACTCCGGGACACCAAAACAGTGAGTAATAGTCCGTGAAACGGGCCAGAATCGGCCAAAATTGCGAGTGTTGATGACCGACACATCAGCACACCTTGGGGTTCAACAACTATGGAAATCGCTTCGGGACCGCAAAACGGTGAGTAATAGTCCATGAAACGTGCCGAAATCGGCCAAAATTGCGAGGGTTTATGACCGACACGTAAACACAACCCAGGGTTTGTTAATCGTGGAAATCAATCTGGGACCCCAAAATAGTGAATAATAGTCCCTAAAACGGGCCAGAATCGGCCAAAACTGCGAGTGTTTATGACCGACACGTAAACACATCCCAGGGTTCGTTAACCATGGAAATCACTCAGGGACCCCAAAACAGTGAGTAATAGTCCATGAAACGGGCCAAAATCTGCCAAAATTGCGAGTGTTGATGACCGACACGTAAACGCACCCCAGGGTTTTTTAATCATGGAAATCACTCCGGGGCACCAAAACAGTGAGTAATAGTCCCTGAAACGGGCCAGAATCGGCCAAAATTGCGAGTGTTGATGACCGACACATCAGCGCACCTT
>NW_025278037.1:0-1257 GCF_018294505.1 Triticum aestivum
CCCCCCTTCTTCACTTAATTAATTTGTTTTTACTACATGTTTTCAGGACTGATATAATGGCGGACGATAGAGCTGACCCGATTATGGACAACTATGATCCGGACGGTGAAGCACATATGTTCGGCATCATAAACGGCGATATTCTATATGTGCCGACCGGAGAAGAAGAAGATGATATCTCTTCTTATCTGAACCTTGACGGTGAAGATGAAGGGCGCCGTCAGCAAGATGATGCCGAACAAACGTCGATAAACGACGATCTTCAAATGGAAGTAGCAACCACCTCCGGCGCCGAGGTATATATATACATTGAGCCTCTGGTGATACAAACTAACTGATTTGAATAAATATGTGTGTACTAACGCGCGCGACTCTTTCTTATTTTAGCCCTCGGCCGGATCGTCGAAACAATCGAGTACGTCGTCAAAGCATGGCGCAACCAAGACGATGAAACAAGGAGAAACATGCACCATCGAGGTTGTCGACAGTGCAACCGGCAGGCCGCTGGAGCCCCGCAAGAACGCCACCAAGTTTGTCAGCCAATGCGGAGCCATTGTTAGAGACAACGTCTCGATCACCGTCCAGGAGTGGAATGAGCCAAAGAAGGCACAAATTGATGGTTTCACTTTTGTCGATAAGAGAACAAAAAAAGATTGCTTCAAGAAGCTTATGGAACATTTCGTTCTACCTCCGGAATACAACAAATTCGATGAGGAGGGTAACAAGATTGAGGAAAACAAGGAGAGGAGGAGGCTAGTCAAACAGTTCGCTCTTCATAAGATGGCCGACGCATTCCAGAAATTCAAGCAAAATCTAGCCCATGACTTTGTCAAGCAGAACAAGACTCCGGATTTCAAAGGACAATATGAGAAACTGAAACATGATTGGCCAGAATTTGTGAAGCAAAAGAAATCGGAGCAGTTCATTCAAATATCGAAAAAAATAAGGAAAATGCGGCTAAGAAGGAGTACAATCATGTTATGGGGCCAGGAGGGTATCGCATTTGGGTGCCTAGGTTGGAGAAGATGGAGAACGAGCTGAGGGCGCGAGGAATCCGTCCAGGTACGGAGGGATGGGACCCAAGGGCCAAAAGCTGGTGGTACGGGCATGGGGGAACGCTGAACCCGGAGACAGGGGAGTGTGTTTACCGGGGCAAATTAATTAAACCCACCCAAGCCCTTATTAACGCAATGAGGGATGCTCAACAGGGGAAGATCAAGTTCAACAGAGAGAACGACGCGCTGACAAAAGCCCTCG
>NW_025278038.1:0-1257 GCF_018294505.1 Triticum aestivum
GTGGTGGATATATGGTGGTGGTATATGGCAGCGGTGGTGGTAGCGGTGGTAGTATATGGATATGGATCGGTGGTGGTATATGGACACGGATTGGTGGCGGTATATGGATACGGATTCGGAGCGGTGGTGGTAGATGGCAGGGGCGATGATGATGGTGCGGCGGCGGCGTGACAACTTATGACCAGAACTCGAAACTCTAAAAGACTAGACTCTAAGACCAGCAACTAGACACGACGATGCAACCGCAAATTCAACAAAGCAAAACCCTAAAAAGATTATGCAAAGGCTCAGATTGGTTCGGATATGATGAACTAACCCTAATTTTTTTTGTGGCTTTTTCGTGGACTGTAGGTATGAAGAACAGACTCGATCTAAACTACGAAAAACTGTAAAATCTCACCGAGCAACCTGGAAATCTGATACCACTTGATAGAGGCAAAGGTGTCCCGTCTTTCGATGAGATGATGGATATCGCTTTGGTGGAAGTCGACTTTGACGATCCGACTATGAACGTGCGAGGACGTCGCGCCTTAGCAATCGCTAAACCAACTCCAAGAGGTTATTGACCACGCCGGAGCACGATCAACCTGACCACGAGGGTCTGTTTCCTGCGAGCAAACGAAGAACAAGTAAGAAACTAAGATTGCAATCTGGATATTGCGAATATAAGATGAAAGCTTTATTGATCAAGGTGGGGTTCTGTGACGCCTTTGTCTGGTCGTTGAACACAAACGAAGTACGCGAAGTTGCAGCTATGGCGAACTTTAATCTAAACAAAACCCAAAGTCTAAACGATGCCCTAAGGGCTGTATATATGGAGGAAGAGGGGGGAATTTCGTGGCCCTTGGTGGAGGGGTCCGAAATCAACCCTATCTCTTGGTTCCCCACACATACGGACTCTAAAAATAGCCTATACTTATGTATTTCGAAATTACATGGGCCTGGCCCAATAATAAGGTGACGCAGCACCTAAAATAGCCTCGGGACGAAATTTATGAAGTGGCATCTTGTATATTTCGTCCAAGGCTTCATGCACCCATTATGGTGGCTTCAAAGTCCTGAAATCATCACTTGTAACTCCGTTCTTGTTCCCCTTGCGCATGCCATCATCTCCATGCTTGTTCTTGCTCCAATGTTCATCCTTCTCCAAGCTAGGCCCTTCATTTGTAAGCAAAACAAATGTATCCAATTTAGGCAGCATCATATTCTCATGAACATTAGAATCATTACCAAGAAACGAAAGTACCTGGTAATTTA
>NW_025278039.1:0-1257 GCF_018294505.1 Triticum aestivum
GATAAGACAAATCTTCTTGGAGGTCAATCTCTTCGAAGTCGATAGTGCGCTCAGGCGTCTTGAAGCACTTGCGGAGCTGTGACACGTGGAACACATCGTGCACGTTTGCGAAGTTGGAAGGAAGCTCAAGTTGATAGGCGAGGTCGCCTCTTTTGCCAATGATCTTGAAAGGACCCACGTATCTAGGGGCAAGCTTCCCTTTGATACCGAAGCGACGAGTGCCTTTCATTGGAGAGACGCGGAGGTAGACATGGTCTCCGATCTCGAAAGCCAAATCACGATGCTTACTATCATAGTAGCTCTTCTGGCGCGATTGCGCGGCTTTGAGATTATCACGGATGACTTTACACATTTCTTCAGCTTCAGTGATTAAGTCATTGCCAAGAAGTTGGCGTTCACCAGTCTCTGACCAATTGAGAGGAGTACGGCACTTTCTGCCATAGAGAATCTCGAATGGGGCTTTGCCCGAACTCGCTTGGAAGCTGTTGTTGTAGGAGAATTCAGCATAAGGAAGACAATCTTCCCATTTCATGCCAAAGGAAATGACACAAGCCCTGAGCATATCTTCAAGAATTTGATTGACTCGCTCGACTTGGCCACTAGTTTGAGGGTGAAAAGCTGTGCTGAAGCGAATATTAGTGCCCATGGCCTTCTGGAAGGAGTCCCAGAACTTAGAGGTGAAGATGCTTCCACGATCCGAAGAAATCAATTGTGGAATGCCGTGCAAGGAGACAATTCTGGAGGTGTAGAGCTCTGCCAGCTGAGCTGCTGTGATGGATTCTTTGATAGGAAGGAAATGAGCCACTTTAGAGAGCTTGTCGATGACAACAAAGATAGCGTCATTTCCGCGCTTGGACTTTGGAAATCCAGTCACGAAGTCCATTTCGATATGATCAAACTTCCATTCCGGAATAGCAAGAGGTAGGAGGAGACCAGCTGGTCGTTGGTGTTCTGCTTTCACTCTTCGGCAGACATCACATTCATTCACGAATTGCGCAATTTCTCGCTTCATTCGAGTCCACCAATACGACTGCTTGAGGTCATGATACATCTTCGTACTTCCAGGATGAATGGAAAGGAGAGAATTGTGCGCCTCGTTCATTATGACTTTCCTTAGATCACCTTTCGGAACCACAAACCGGTCCTCGAAGAACAAAGTGTCTCTGTCATCAATGCGATAGCACTTGTATTTGGAAAGACCCTTGTCGATACCACGTTTCACCTTCTTCACCATGGCATCAAGGAGTTGTGCCTCAC
>NW_025278040.1:0-1257 GCF_018294505.1 Triticum aestivum
TTGAAAGTTGGCATGGTATCATCCTTTCATCCACATAGCATGGGCAAGAAACTTGAGAGGGTTACGGCAAAAACTGGATGCACTTCGTGTACAAAACGGACAATCTCTTTCAAAGTATCAAGATTTCATACGGAAACTCGTCTGTTACAAAGGGATTTCATTTTTTAAAACTTATTTGAACTCCTGACTTTTTGTGTGTTCGAAATGCACCATTCAAAGCCACATCATCATTTCTCAATCCTTTCTGACTTCATTTGTTATTTTTCATGCATTTACTAATTATTTTGAGCTATAAGACCCTAAAATTGAAAAGCATTTCAAATGAACTCTGAAAAGGTTGAAAGCTGGCATGGTATCATCATTTCTTCCACATAGCATGTGCAAGAAAGTTGAGAGGGTTACGGCAAAAACTGGATGCACTTCGTGTACAAAACGGACAATCTCTTTCAAAGTATCAGGATTTGAGACGGAAACTCGTATGTTACAAAGCGATTTCATTTTTTAAAACTTACTCGAACTCCTGATTTTGTGTGTGTTCAAAATGCACCATTCAAAGCCACATCATCATTTTTCAATCCTTTCTGACTTCATTTGTTATTTTTCATGCATTTACTAATTATTTTGAGCTATAAGACCCTAAAATTGAAAAGCATTTCAAACGAACTCTGAAAAGGTTGAAAGTTGGCATGCTATCATCCTTTCATCCACATAGCATGTGCAAGAAACTTGAGAGGGTTACGGCAAAAACTGGATGCACTTCGTGTACAAAACGGACAATCTCTTTCAAAGTATCAGGATTTCATACGGAAACTCGTCTGTTACAAAGGGATTTCATTTTTTAAAACTTATTTGAACTCCTGACTTCTTGCGTGTTCGAAATGCACCATTCAAAGCCACATCATCATTTTTCAATCCTTTCTGACTTCATTTGTTATTTTTCATGCATTTACTAATTATTTTGAGCTATAAGACCCTAAAATTGAAAAGCTTTTCAAATGAACTCTAAAAAGGTTGAAAGTTGGCCTGGTATCATAATTTCATCCACATAGCATGTCCAAGAAAGTTGAGAGGGTTACGACAAAAACTGGATACACTTCGTGTACAAAACGGACAATCTCTTTCAAAGTATCAGGATTTCATACGGAAACTCGTCTGTTACAAAGGGATTTCATTTTTTTAAACTTATTTGAACTCCTGAATTTTTGTGTGTTCAAAATGCACCAATCAAAGCCACATCGTCATTTTTTAATCCTTTCT
>NW_025278041.1:0-674 GCF_018294505.1 Triticum aestivum
TTTAGTCCTTTTCGTTTGGTCAATCTGGGCCAGGTACTTCTATGTTGATTTCTATATTGAAAGGAAGGATCCATAGGCTTCAATGTGTTGGGGCTACTAAATTAAAAAAGGAATTATCCTCCTATTAAAGGGAATAGGTATTCTTGTTTTGGTTTAGTCCTTTTCGTTTGGTCAATCTGGGCCAGGTACTTCTATGTTGATGGGCCTTATATGGGCTTTCATAGAGACCGCGAAAAATAATTGGGTCAAAATAAATCAACATTGTGGGAATTGAACAGAGGACCTCCTGTCTAGATCTTCGGTGTAACTAATTAAGCGAATGAGCAAACTAAAGGAAGGATTGCGTCCTTTTCTTGGATTGGTTTAGTCCTTTTCGTTTGGTCAATCTGGGCCAGGTACTTCTATGTTGATTTCTATATTGAAAGGAAGGATCCATAGGCTTCAATGTGTTGGGGCTACTAAATTAAAAAAGGAATTATCCTCCTATTAAACGGAATAGGTATTCTTGGTTTGGTTTAGTCCTTTTGGTTTGGTCAATCTGGGCCAGGTACTTCTATGTTGATGGGCCTTTTATGGGCTTTCATAGAGACCGCGAAAAATAATTGGGTCAAAATAAATCAACATTGTGGGAATTGAACACATGACCTCTTATCTAGATCTTCGATGTAACTAAT
>NW_025278041.1:684-1257 GCF_018294505.1 Triticum aestivum
GGTACTTCTATGTTGATGGGCCTTTTATGGGCTTTCATAGAGACCGTGAAAAATAATTAGGTCAAAATAAATCAACATTGTGGGAATTGAACACAGGACCTCCTGTCTAGATCTTCGATGTAACTAATTAAGCGAAAGAGCAAACTAAAGGAAGGAGTGCGTCCTTTTCTTGGTTTGGTTTATTCCTTTTCATTTGGTCAATCTGGGCCAGGTACTTCTATGTTGATTTCTATATTGAAAGGAAGGATCCATAGGCTTCAATGTGTTGGGGCTACTAAATTAAAAAAGGAATTATCCTACTATTAAAGGGAATATGTATTCTTGGTTTGCTTTAGTCCTTTTCGTTTGGTCAATCCGGGCCAGGTACTTCTATGTTGATGGGCCTTTTATGGGCTTTCATAGAGACCGCGAAAAATAATTGGGTCAAAATAAATCAACATTGTGGGAATTGAACACAGGACCTCCTGTCTAGATCTTCGATGTAACTAATTAAGCAAATGAGGAAACTAAAGGAAGGATTGCGTCCTTTTCTTGGTTTGGTTTAGTCCTTTTCGTTTGGTCAATCTGGGCCAG
>NW_025278042.1:0-1257 GCF_018294505.1 Triticum aestivum
TATATATATATATATATATATATATATATATATATAAATGAATGAAACTCAACACAAATGATGGTAATAAAATAAAATTGTGAATGTTGTTATTTACGTACTTCATATTGTTCGTTAGAGTACCCGCCCCGCTCACAGGTCGTGTGGCGGATGCACTCGCAGATGTAGTATCCACAGAAATCATTCCCTTGTTCCTGCCACAACCACTTTACAAGAAATAGAGGTCAATCAAACTGATAAGCAAGAATGCTAAATGGTATTGATGAAACTAGCGCTTGAATCACTAGGAGATGCGCGGAACATGCTACTATAGTACTTACTTTCGGGTGTCTAAATTCCAGCTCCTTCGGCAGTCCCGGAACTGTTTTGGTGAATTTTCTCCAAACCCTGCCGGACAAAGAAAACAATTACTTGATATCAGGAAATGAACAAAGTTGCTGATATGGTGGATAATGATCGATTTAACTTACTTCTTGAGGATTTCAGTCATGTCCTCATACTCCTTGGGATCTTTTCGTTTAGAGTCCAAGACGGTTACTACTCCCTGCTCAAGCTTAATCTCTAGGAGAATATAGTGGAAACTGCACACACATGCATAACTCATGAATTACATTACTATAACCTCGACTAATATATAAGGGAAATCGAATACGCACAAGACAGTAACACTCACCTGAAGTTGTAAGGAAAGAGTATTATATCTTTGTTTTGATTTATTACGAACGATCGTAGCAAGTTGGTCTCAGTAGCTGCGGCATGAAGTTTAACCTGAGTTGCATCTATGAGATATGTGTTAATGAACCCAATATCACCGACTTGTCTTTTCTTCAATTCGACGATCTTCAATCTGCATAATATAGTGAGGATGATTATAAATACATGCAATGAAAGAGCTAAGCTATATAGAGAAACTTAATGACAGAAGTAGTACTACTTACAGACAGTAGCAGGCGACCGTTGTTTTATCGAGGGCCAATTGATTGAAAAACTGATAGAACTCCTCAAATGGAACAGGCAACAGATCAATTCCAACGAGGTCATGCTCCTTTTTAACTTTCACATACAAAGTACTCCTCCCCCCAGAGTCTCTGCAGATTTTCAAGTACCAATCATGCAATCTTCGCATCATCGTTGATAGAGATCTTTCATCTTTGATGAGAGGCTTCCCGTACTCGTATCTTTGTATCTGCATGTCCATGGGTTCATAATGTACTTCGTCGGGCAGGTAATCTGCAAGATTGCTATAACCGGGCACCA
>NW_025278043.1:0-1257 GCF_018294505.1 Triticum aestivum
TTTTCTAGGCGGGAGTAACAAGGCGGGGCTACTGAAAATTTGGATCAAGGGTGAGCTTATATTTTTGAGATTGCGAGGGATGCAGAGGCGGGAGTAAAATGCCGGGGCAACTAAAAATTTGAATCAAGGGCGAGCAGATATTTTTGAGATTGCGAGGGATGCAGAGGCGGGAGTAACAAGGCAGGGCAACTGAAAATTTGAATCAAGGGCGAGCAGATATTTTTGAGATGGCGAGGGATGTAGAGGTGGGAGTAAAATGCCGGGGCTACTGAAAATTTTAATCAAGGTACTGAAGCAGAGAGGGAGTAACAGACATCGCACACGGTCCACACATACTAATCGTGTGCTATCAAACATTAAAACCTTCTAGGTGGTAGATATTTTTGAGATTACGAGGCATTACAAATTTTCAAGACCAGGAGGCAAGCCTCGTGGACCCCAATCTACTCTGTTGTTGTGAGGGACTGCAGGGCATGGGCGTGGCACACGGGTAGTCTGACCGAACCGTGTTTGTTGCGTACCCAATTGCATACGGTTTCTACATCCAACTCGTGTGTTGTTTATAAATTTGGCAAAAAGAATAATGTGGGAGAGGGTCAGAACACAAACACACTTGCATGTGGACCAAATATATGCATGAAAAGGCTAGTTTGATGTTCGAATACCCAATGCACAACTTTGATGTGGCACCTATCGCACAAAAGCACCGTATTGCCAGTCAGCCACCCTCTACGAACCTGTCACACCCTGATTTTCATGCCACAACACTTAAGTCAATAAATCATGCTAAAATGTGGGTTGACAAAAACTTTTGAGTGTTTTGTCTTTGCTTTGATTGAATGTTTGACTGTTGTTTGCACGTGCTCTAAAAATCAAATAAATTCTCCAACCCTTATACTCCTTCCCCTTGATCCAAAAACCTTGACCAATGAGCCATGTGTATAGGACATAAAAATAATTTCTTACACAAATAATTTGGCCAAATAGTATTTTGAAAAAGTAGTTTTCCAAAAAACCCTGAATTGAGATTTGCACTGCAAGTACTTAATTAAGGACACTAAAAATCCTTCCAGAAATATATTTGACTCCTATTAGGTATAGGACTACCAAAAACAACAAAAATATAATTTTAAAAGTTATTTTTATATTTTATTTCAATGCTTTTTCTTAAGGCCAGAAATGGTCTTTATTAGGGAAAAATCATTTTATTGTTTCAAAAATATTTGACAAAAACCTAGGGAAACTGAGTGGACATAT
>NW_025278044.1:0-1257 GCF_018294505.1 Triticum aestivum
GAATGTTGTTCAGAGTCCCGGATGAGATCCCGGACGTCACGAGGAGTTCCGGAATGGTCCGGAGGTAAAGATTTATATATAGGAAGTCCTGTTTCGGCCATCGGGACAAGTTTCGGGGTCATCGGTATTGTACCGGGACCACCGGAAGGGTCCCGGGGGCCCACCGGGTGGGGCCACCTGCCCCGGGGGGCCACATGGGCTGTAGGGGGTGCGCCTTGGCCTACATGGGCCAAGGGCACCAGCCCCTAGAGGCCCATGCGCCAAGATATAGGAAAAAGGGGATAGTCCTAAAAGGGGAAGGCACCTCCGAGGTGCCTTGGGGAGGATGGACTCCTCCCCCCCTCTTAGCCGCACCCCTTCCTTGGAGGAAGGGGCAAGGCTGCGCCTCCCCCCTCTCCCTGCCCCTATATATAGTGGAGGGGAGGGAGGGCATCCATACCTGAGCCCTTGGCGCCTCCCTCCCTCCCGTGACACCTCCTCCTCTCCCGTAGGTGCTTGGCGAAGCCCTGCGGGATTGCCACGCTCCTCCATCACCACCACGCCGTTGTGCTGCTGCTGGATGGAGTCTTCCTCAACCTCTCCCTCTCTCCTTGCTGGATCAAGGCGTGGGAGACATCGTCGAGCTGTACGTGTGTTGAACGCGGAGGTGCCGTCCGTTCGGCACTAGGATCATCGGTGATCTGAATCACGACGAGTACGACTCCATCAACCCCGTTCACTTGAACGCTTCCGCTTAGCGATCTACAAGGGTACGTAGATGCACTCTCCTTCCCCTCGTTGCTAGTCTCTCCATAGATAGATCTTGGTGACACGTAGGAAAATTTTGAATTTCTGCTACGTTCCCCAACAGTGGCATCATGAGCTAGGTCTATTGCGTAGATTCTTTGCACGAGTAGAACACAAAGTAGTTGTGGGCGTCGATATTGTTCAATATGCTTGCCGTTACTAGTCTTATCTTGATTCGGCGGCATCGTGGGATGAAGCGGCCCGGACCAACCTTACACGTACGCTTACGTGAGACCGGTTCCACCGACAAACATGCACTAGTTGCATAAGGTGGCTGGCGGGTGTCTGTCTCTCCCACTTTAGTCGGATCGGATTCGATGAAAAGGGTCCTTATGAAGGGTAAATAGCAATTGGCATATCACGTTGTGGTTCATGCGTAGGTAAGAAACGTTCTTGCTAGAAACCCATAGCAGCCACGTAAAACATGCAAACAACAATTAGAGGACGTCTAACTTGTTTTTGCAGGGTATG
>NW_025278045.1:0-1257 GCF_018294505.1 Triticum aestivum
TGCATTTATGTGTCTGTCGTCAACACTCACAGTTTTGGCCAATTCTGACATGTTTCGTGGACTATTACTCACGGTTTTGGGGTCCCGAAGTGATTTCCATAGTTGTTGAACTCCAAGGTGTGCTTACGTGTTGGTCATCAACACTCGCAGTTTTGGCCGATTCTGGCCCGTTTCATGGACTATTACTCACCGTTTTGGGGTGCCAAAGCGATTTCCATGGTTGTCGAATTCCAAGGTGCGCTTACATGTCGGTCATCAACAATCACAGTTTGGGCCGATTCTGGCCCGTTTCTTGGACTATAACTCTATTTTGGGGTCTTGGAGTCATTTCGATGATTGACGAACCCTTGGTGCGTCTACGTTTCGGTGATCAACACTCACATATTCGGCCGATTCTAGTCCGTTTTGTGCACTATCACTCAGCGTTTTGGGGACCTAGAGCAATTTCCACGATCGATGAACCCCGGGGTTCGTTTATGTGTCCGTCGTCAACACTGAGAGTTTTGGCCAATTCTGACGGGTTTCGTGGACTATTACTCGCCGTTTTGGGGTCCCGAAGTGATTTTCATAGTTGTTGAACCCCAAGCTGTCCTTACGTGTTGGTCATCAACACTCGCAGTTTTGCCCGATTCTGGCCCGTTTCATGGACTATTACTCACCGTTTTGGGGTGCCAAAGCGATTTCCATGGTTGTCGAATTCCAAGGTGCGCTTACATGTCGGTCATCAACAATCACAGTTTTGGCCGATTCTGGCCCGTTTCATTGACTATTACTCACCGTTTTGGGGTCCCAAAGCGATTTCCATGGTTGTCGAATTCCAATGTGCGCTTACATGTCGGTCATCAACAATCACAGTTTGGGCCGATTCTGGCCCGTTTCTTGGACTATAACTCTATTTTGGGGTCTTGGAGTCATTTCGATGATTGACGAACCCTTGGTGCGTTTACGTTTCGGTGATCAACACTCACATATTCGGCCGATTCTAGTCCGTTTTGTGCACTATCACTCAGCGTTTTGGGGACCTAGAGCAATTTCCACGATCGATGAACCCCGGGGTTCGTTTATGTGTCCGTCGTCAACACTGAGAGTTTTGGCCAATTCTGACGGGTTTCGTGGACTATTACTCACCGTTTTGGGGTCCCGAAGTGATTTCCATAGTTGTTGAACCCCAAGCTGTCCTTACGTGTTGGTCATCAACACTCGCAGTTTTGGCCGATTCTGGCCCGTTTCATGGACTATTACTCACCGTTTTGGGGT
>NW_025278046.1:0-1256 GCF_018294505.1 Triticum aestivum
AGTAAAAATCTTTCCAAAAATATGTTTGATTCATATTAGATATAGGACACCAAGAAACCACAAAAATATAATTTTGAAAGTTATTTTCCTATTTTATTTAAAGGCTTTTTCTTTAGTCCAGAGATGGTCTTTAATAGGTTAAAATTATTTTAAAACTTCAAAAATATTTGAGAAAAATCAGGGAAGCTCAGTGGACATATATTGTCCATATATATGAGTTTAAACACATGGTCATGATCAAAATATTGGACAAAACCCTCCAGAACCATTTCAGCTCATTTCAAATATTTGAAATATTTCTATAAGAAATATTTTCAAATAAATCCAGGAAAATTCTAGCAAGTAACATATTCATAATGTGATGATCTTGCAAAGTTTCATATCAATCAAAATAACTATGGTTCACAAAAGTGCCCCAAAACCCTCTCTGTCCAGATCCAAGTTTGAACAACTCTACATTGCCAAGTGTGTCCTTTTGATCTCAACTTTTGTGGACATGTCCAGAGCCTCAAATGGTGACACTACACTAAGTGGTGCATCAAGGAGAATAGATTTGCATGACTAAATCTTGAAAAGTCCATTTCTGCTAATTTCTAGGGTTTACAAAAGTTGCATTGGCAACTTTGTCCAAATAAGCTCAAAATTGGTGGAAGGCCCTAATTATATGTGTCATTCCACCCTGTGGAGTCTCATGGCAAATGGAAACCATCTAGTTGCCCAAACCAGCATCAAACACCTTCTGCCACTTTACAAACATACCATTTTTGGCCTCTTCCACTAATCTCCGTAGGCTCAACTTTCTACCACGACCCCTCCTAGTCCCCCTCTAGCGCTTGTGTGCTTTGCTTCTCGAGGAAGCAATGATGAAGGGGGAAGAACCCCATTTTTCTTCTCTGGACAACTGCATTTCTCCCATTTTCTTACCTCTCTCTCACTCCTGCCAGGTCCCAGAGCATCCAAGGCCTCCTCCCCCTTGTTTATTCTTCCTGCAGCCACTGGACACAAGTGGAGGCGCGAGTGCGCGCGGAAAAGCCACGGATGCCGGCCAAAGACGCGCTCTGGAGTGTGAGGCAGAGCAGGCGACCGTTGATGCCGCGTCCCCGGACCACCTCGAGCCTCCCCCTTGCGCCAGTCGAGGTGCCTCGACGTCCGCAACACGCCACGGTGCTAGCCCCCTCCTTTCCCCCTTTGTCTTGCCCATGACGCGCGTGCCTAGAGCCGCCCGAGCCCGCCAATGTCGTGCGAGCTCGTGGCTC
>NW_025278047.1:0-1256 GCF_018294505.1 Triticum aestivum
CAGGATTTCATCCGGAAACTCGTCTGTTACAAAGGGATTTCATTGTTTAAACCTTATTTGAACTCCAGACTTTTTGTGTGTTCAAAATGCACCATTCAAAGCCACATCATCATTTTTCAATCCTTTCTGACTTCATTTGTTATTGCTCATGCATTTACTAATTATTTTGAGCTATAAGACCCTAAAATTGAAAAGCATTTCAAATGAACTCTAAAAAGGTTGAAAGTTGGCATGATATCATCATTTCATCCACATAGCATGTGCAAGAAAGTTGAGAGGGTTACGGCAAAAACTGGATGCACTTCGTGTTGAAAACGGACAATCTCTTTCAAAGTATCAGGATTTCATCCGGAAACTCGTCTTTTACAAAGGGATTTCAGTTTTTAAACCTTATTTGAACTCCTGACGTTTTGTGTGTTCAAAATGCGCCATTCAAAGCCACATCATCATTTGTCAATCCTTTCTGACTTCATTTCTTATTTTTCATGCATTTACTAATTATTTTGAGCTATAAGACCCTAAAATTGAAAAGCATTTCAAATGAACTCTGAAAAGGTTGAAAGTTGGCATGATATCATCATTTCATCCACATAGCATGTGCAAGAAAGTTGAGAGGGTTACGGCAAAAACTGGATGCACTTCGTGTACAAAACGGACAATCTCTTTCAATGTATCAGGATTTCATCCGGAAACTCGTCTGTTACAAAGGGATTTCATTTTTTAAAACTTATTTGAACTCCTGACTTTTTGTGTGTTCAAAATGCACCATTCAAAGCCACATCATCATTTTTCAATCCTTTCTGACTTCATTCGTTATTTCTCATGCATTTACTAATTATTTTGTGCTATAAGACCCTAAAATTGAAAAGCATTTCAAATGAACTCTAAAAAGGTTGAAAGTTGGCATGATATCATCCTTTCATCCACATAGCATGTGCAAGAAAGTTGAGAGGGTTACGGCAAAAACTGGATGCACTTCGTGTACAAAACGGACAATCTCTTTCAAAGTATCAGGATTTCATCCGGAAACTCGTCTGTTACAAAGGGATTTCATTTTTTAAAATTTATTTGAACTCCTGACTTTTTGTGTGTTCAAAATGCACCATTCAAAGCCACATCAGCATTTTTCAATCCTTTCTGACTTCATTTGTTATTTTTCATGCATTTACTAATTATTTTGAGCTACAAGACCCTAAAATTGAAAAGCATTTCAAATGAACTCTGAAAAGGTTGAAACTTGGCATGATATCATCATT
>NW_025278048.1:0-1256 GCF_018294505.1 Triticum aestivum
CTTCCCAGCTCCACATACATCTACGTCGTGTGTTTGACTCTCCCTGGTAATCGCTCTATCCAAGCTTTGAGAGTTTTTGACTACAACGGTTGCCGATCACCGCCTGCTGCTGGGTAAGAACTGGTAAGAATTTGAGATTTGCTTGACGGATTTGTGATACACCACCACCACTTCTTAGTAGTCTGTAGGATCATATTCTTGTGTGTTTCTATTGCTGCTAACCATGCCAGGATCACAAGCCGACGAGATTGACTGGGAGAATTTATCGAACAAGGAGCTTCATGATAAGTTTCAGCAAATGATGACTGAACAGGTGCAAGATGTGCTGAACAATTTTGAAGAGGCCATGGAGAAGATCACTGGCCTTGAGAAGACGTTCGAAACAAAGCTCGATAACAAGTTTAATGAATTGCTCGCGCGTCTTCCACCACCACCACCCGCTGTACCTAACGCACCTCTCCAACAACAACAACAACGACTACCTCCACATCGCGAAGCAGACCTCCGCCGAGCAAGCCGTGTTCCTCTTGCGTTTGGCCAAACTGTTGGTGCTGCTGTTGATACTTCTGTGGCTCCTGCTGCTGATGCGGAGGAGGATGATTATGTGGGAGATTATGAGGATGAGGTTGATCAAAATCAACACTACATGCAGCCACCTGTACCACCACCAGCAGGTCGACCTCAGGTATATGTTCGTAATGGTAGGCCTGCACCACCACTTCAGGTACGAGATGATGTCCATATTCCTAAACTGAAATTGAATATTCCACCATTTGAGGGTAGATATGTTCCTGATATATATCTTACTTGGGAGTTAGAAACTGAACAACGATTTACATGTTTACAATATCCTGAGGAGAGACGAGTTGCTGCTGCCGTTTGTGCTTTCACTAGTTTTGCATGTGTATGGTGGTCTGAACATTGTAGATTATATCCTATTCCAACTACTTGGGCTGCTTTGAAAACTGCTATGCATACGCGTTGGGTTCCACCATATTATCAACGTGAATTGCTTCAAAAATTGCAGCGTTTAAGACAAGGGAAAAATTCTGTAGAAGAATATTATCAGGAATTACAAACTGGCATGATTAGATGTGGTATTGTTGAGGAGAATGAAGCTATGCTTGCACGTTTTCTGGGTGGATTAAATAGAGAGATTCAGACCATTCTAGACTATAAGGAGTATACTAATATCACTCGTTTATTCCATCTTGCTTGTAAAGCTGAACGTGAAGTGCAGGATCGACAAGCATTGG
>NW_025278049.1:0-1256 GCF_018294505.1 Triticum aestivum
GGCGAACGGCGGCGACGGTGTGCTTCGGCCGAGAGCGAGAGAGAGCGAGGGAGAAACGGGGGAGAGTGAGCGAGAGCAGGGGGGATCGGGACGGGCTGCGGACGTCGTCCACGCGGCCAGGAGGGCGTCGGCAAGCAGGAGGTGGCCGCGCGGCCGCGCGCGCGCGAGCACGCAGCAGCTTCGGGGCGTGGGGAGGAAGACGACGGGGAGCTACAGTGTTGGGCTGGGTCGGCTGCTAGCTGGGCCGGCCAGCTGGCTGGGCCGCACAGGTAAGTCTTTCCCCTTTCTTTTCTGTTTTCTGTTTTATTTAATATATCTGCAACTTTGTTGAATTAATTAAAATACCTAGGCAACTCCAAAATTCACCAAACTACTCCTGGTCCATAGTTGGATTATTTCCAACATGAAACATTTTAGTTTGGAGATATTTGAGCATTTAAATATTTTATATTATTTTAAATGCCCAAATTCAAATATCTATGATTTAATTCAAAGACGCTATGATGGCCTAGAAAAATGTGCACCACTTTTGTCAGAGGTTCTGAACCAAGGCTAAAATGATGGACATTTTAGAAGGGCATTTCAGGTTCATTGAAAAATTATTTTAGTAACCCTAGTTGGTTTCAGAGGGGACTGGGGGTTCTGTCATCCCCATTTCAAGTTTCTGATGAAAAAGTAAACATGATGCAACACTCTAATGCATGACTAGCTAGGGTGTGACAGGGAAACATGTCGGATGCGATCATACCAGCACTAAAGCATCGGATCCCATCAGAACTCCGAAGTTAAGCGTGCTTGGGCGAGAGTAGTACTAGGATGGGTGACCTCCTGGGAAGTCCTCGTGTTGCATTCCTTTTATAATTATTTTTTGCGCCTTGTGACAAACATGTCGCACGTGCGCGATATATATTAATCCCGTTATATTATGTTTGACGTTTGCGATATGTTTAAGCTCGATGGTCATTGCTCGCGCGTCTTGGGGCGGCTTTGTGGCGCGAAGAGCGCGTTCTGAAAGGGGTGGAAAAAACTCGTGTTGCTGCGGTATGGAGGGAGGGGTGGAAACCGTGGAAAACTCGTCTCCGTGATTGAGCGGGAGAGTAAGTAGTATAGGACATTATCCATTGTTAGGGAACGGTTGTAATGGTAGTGAGAATGTAGAATCGTCTTTGGAGCGGACCTGGGAGTGGCAAGCATAAGGGACGAAGACGGGGAAACATGTCGGATGCGATCATACCAGCACTAAAGCACCGGATCCC
>NW_025278050.1:0-1256 GCF_018294505.1 Triticum aestivum
TGTGGGTTTGGCCCGGATGTTGCTCCAAAGTGTTCCTCTGGGACGACCTAACACAACCGGGTGGAGAGGTCCACTGGTCAAAGCCCGTTCGTGCAAAGTCAAAGGGCTAGATCCCGTGGTCAAACGCTACAGGGTTAGCCGGGACGGGGGCCCTGGGGGTAGCAATGCCACCGGAGCGTCGTACCGGGCCCTCATACATGCGGGGTGGTGTTGTGGCATGTCCGAAGAGGCGGCACGTGTCTCCGGGTTGTGGCCCCCCTCACGGACGGCAATGAAACGGTAGTAGACGTTCTGCAGTAACGATGCAGCGTGAATATTATTACATACTTGGAGCGCGATAAAATCATGAGTTTTTTACACAACGTGGGCACATGTGCTATAGAACTGATGGTAATTTTTCATAATTTTTTGTGATGGAGAAGTATCTGAACACTTCCCTCTACGCGGATTGCTCTTCGCACGTCTACGATTGTGGCCGGCGGCCTCCGGGGGCTAGCATACCGTCAAATCTTGCGTAGGCGGACTCTCACAAATCTGAAAGTGTTGAGGCGGTTGCAAACGCCCAGCACACGTCTCCGGGGTGTGCCCCCCCCCCTCACGGCCGCCGCCGCCGCCGGCACCTGGAGGGGGGAAACGGACGCGTCGGGTCTACACGGAGTGGATGTAGCTGTGGGTTTGGCCCGGATGTTGCTCCAAAGTGTTCCTCTGGGCCGACCTAACACAACCGGGTGGAGAGGTCCACTGGTCAAAGCCCGTCCGTGCAAAGTCAAAGGGTTAGATCCCGTGGTCAAACGCTACAGGGTTAGCCGGGACGGGGGCCCTGGGGGGTAGCAATGCCACTGGAGCGTCGTACCGGGCCCTCATACATGCGGGGTGGTGTTGTGGCATGTCCGAAGAGGCGGCACGCGTCTCCGGGTTGTGGCCCCCCTCACGGACGGCAATGAAACGGTAGTAGACGTTCTGCGGTAACGATGCAGCGTGAATATTATTAAATACTTGGAGCGCGATAAAATCATGAGTTTTTTACACAACGTGGGCACATGGGCTATAGGACTGATGGTAAGTTTTCATAATTTTTTGTGATGGAGAAGTATCTGAACACTTCCCTCTACGCGGATTGCTCTTCGCACGTCTACGACTGTGGCCGGCGGCCTCCGGGGGCTAGCATACCGTCAAATCTTGCGTAGGCGGCCTCTCACAAATCTGGAAGTGTTGAGGCGGTTGCAAACGCCCAGCACGCGTCTCCGGGGTGTGCC
>NW_025278051.1:0-1256 GCF_018294505.1 Triticum aestivum
GGTAAGTAATAGTCTACAAAGTGTGTCAGAATTGGCAAAACTGTGAGTGTTGACGACAAACGCCTAAACGCATCCCGGGGATTGTCAATCATGGAAATCGCTCTGGGACCCGAAAACGGTGAGTAATAGTCCACGAAACGGACCAGAATTGGCAACAATTGTGATTGTTGATGACCAACACTTAAACGCACCTCAGATTTCACCAATCATGCAAATCGCTTCGGGACCCCAAAATGATGAGTAATAGTCCACGAAACGGGGTAGAATCGGCCAAAACTGCCTTGGGATTCAACAACTATGCAAATCACTCCGTGACCCAAAAACAGTGAGTAATAGTCCACGAAACGGTCTGAATTCGCCAAAACTATGAGTATTGACGCTGGACATGCAAACACACCCTGGGGATCGTCAATCGTGAAAATCGCTCCGGGGCCCCATAACGGGCCAGAATCGTGAGTAATAGTCCATGAAACGGACCAGAATTAGCCAAAATTATGAGTGTTGATGACCGACACATAAGCAAACCTTGGGGTTCGACAACCATGGAAATCACTTTGGGATGCCAAAATGGTGAGTAATAGTCCACGAAACGGGTCAGACATGACAAAAACCGAGAGTATCGATGACCGACACGTAAACGCACCCTGGGGTTCAACAATAGTCCTTGAAACGGTCCAGAATCGACCAAAACAACGGTTGTTGATGGCCGACATGTAAGCGCACCTTGGGGTTCAACTAACATGGAAATCGCTTTCGGACCCCAAAACCATGAGTAATAGTGCATGAAACAGGTTTGAATCAACAAAAACCGCGAGTGTTGATAACCGACACATGAGCGCACCTTGGGGTTCAACAACTATGCAAATCGCTTCGGGACCCCAACGGTTAGTAATAGTCCACGGAACGGGTCAGAATTGGCCAAAACTATGAGTGTTGACGACGGACATGCAAACGCACCCTGGGATCGTCAATTGTGAAAATCGCTCCGGGACCCCGAAAAGTAATAGTCCACAAAACGGACCAGAATTGGCCAAAATTGTGAGTGTTGATGACCGACACATAAACGCAACCCGGGGTTCGTCAATCGTGGAAATCACTTCGGAACCCCAAAACTGAGTAACAGTCCAAGAAATGGGCTAGAATCGGCCCAAACTGCGAGTCTCGACGACCAACACGTAAGCATATATTGGGGTTCAACAACCATGAAAATCACTTTTGGGACCCCAAAGCGGTAAGTAAAAGTCCGTGAAACGGGC
>NW_025278052.1:0-1256 GCF_018294505.1 Triticum aestivum
AAAAAAAAACAAAAACCCCAGCCACTGGAATGCTGACGCGTGGATGCCTTTTGGTCCCGGTTGGATCCACCAACCGGGACCAAAGGCAGCCTCACTGGGCTCGGCGCACAGGGCCACGTGGAGGCACATTGGTCCCGGTTCTGGTTTGAACCGGGACTAATGGGTGGAGGTATTAGTAACGGCCCATTAGTCCCGGTTCATGAACCGGGACTAAAGGCCCTTATGAACCGGGACTATTAGGTGTTTTTCTACTAGAACCAGATCGCATGAAAGCAATTCAAGAGGAATTGGCGGGATTCTTTCTTGACCACGTCATGAGTAAAGCCGGAGAATACCATGTGAAAATTGATTTCAAATGCTAGGGGTTTGTAATTAAGAGATCTTATACATATTGTACATGTATGTAGCCAGTAGTGTCGGATACATGATACGAAAACTTGTTGTTCAACCAATCTCTTGGAGAAGGAGAGGTCGATCGATCACTTCTCTCGGTATGCATGATGAACTTCTGTACTGAATGGTTCTCTCGATCACTTATGTATATATAGTACGTAGCGTCGACCAAGCACGGACATAAGAGAGGACACTTCTCTCTATTAATTAGCTAGCTAACACAATATATGAAACACCTAAATTAACCCCCCAAAACCCCCAACCTCCCCTCCTTTCAAAAAAAAACCCCAGCCACTGGAGTGCTGACGCGTGGATGCCTTTTGGTCCCGGTTGGAGCCACCAACCGGGACCAAAGGCCGCCTCACTGGGCTCGACGCACAGGGCCACGTGGAGGCACATTGGTCCCGGTTCTGGTTTGAACCGGGACTAATGGGTGGAGGTATTAGTAACGGCCCATTAGTCTCGGTTCATGAACCAGGACTAAAGGCCCTTATGAACCGGGACTATTAGGTGTTTTTCTACTAGAACCAGATCGCATGAAAGCAATTCAAGAGGAATTGGCGGGATTCTTTCTTGACCACGTCATCAGTAAAGCCGGAGAATACCATGTGGAAATTGATTTCAAATGCTAGGGGTTTGTAATTAAGAGATCTTATACATATTGTACATGTATGTAGCCTGTAGCGTCGGATACATGATACGAAAACTTGTTGTTCGACCAATCTCTCGGAGAAGGAGAGGTCGATCGATCACTTCTCTCGGTATGCATGACGAACTTCTGTACTGAATGGTTCTCTCGATCATTTATGTATATATAGTACGTAGCGTCGACCAAGCACGGACATAAGAGATGACACTTCTCT
>NW_025278053.1:0-1256 GCF_018294505.1 Triticum aestivum
AGTTGCACCGAAATCAAGCAAAGTCGCCGGTGTGACATTTAAGTTCGCTATAGCAACAAGTTGAATAGATATCCCTGTCTTAACAGAGGCAAAAAAGGAAACAATTACTGGCCAATAAAGGAGGATGAAACATGCGGCCACAAAAAGAAGCATCTACCTTATCTTGATGGAAAACAAAGTATAGGACAGTAGCATTTCTAAAACGGTTGCATTGATTCGTATTAACAGAGCAATTCTCTTAAAACAGTTCAGTAGTTAATTCTGAGAGTGGCATTGCTTAATTTTACCAGCGGCATTAGATTAAGAAAAAGCATAAACAGTTCCAGGGGAGAGTGGGCGCAGCAACACCATGTGCTTCCATCTACTTATAAAGGGGGTGATGTAGAGTTTGTTGTAACAAAGCAACAAGCATCATGTCTGGGTTGGTACCATTTTTATTCACTACTTAATGGGAAAAGAGAGCAATACAATAGCTTTAGTTCAACATTTATTTAAAACAGTACCAATACAAGTAGCACAACATCTCAAAGCACACTGCACAATCATGTGGATGAAGGCCTGTACTGACCTTTCATGAGACGACAAAGATAAAATAAGGATCTGCCAACACGAATAGGACATCCCATCTCGTTTTATTCAGTTGCACCGAAATCAAGCAAAGTCGCCGGTGTGACATTTAAGTTCGCTATAGCAACAAGTTTTATAGATATCCCTGTTTTAACAGAGGCAAAAAAGGAAACAATTACTGGCCAATAAAGGAGGATGAAACATGCGGCCACAAAAGGAAGCATCTACCTTATCTTGATGGAAAACAAAGTATAGGACAGTAGCATTTCTAAAACGGTTGCATTGATTCGTATTAACAGAGCAATTCTCTTAAAACAGTTCAGTAGTTAATTCTGAGAGTGGCGTTGCTTAATTTTACCAGCGGCATTAGATTAAGAAAAAGCATAAACAGTTCCAGGGGAGAGTGGGCGCAACAACACCATGTGCTTCCATCTACTTATAAAGGGGGTGATGCAGAGTTTGTTGTAACAAAGCAACAAGCATCATGTCTGGGTTGGTACCATTTTTATTCACTACTTAATGGGAAAAGACAGCAATACAATAGCTTCAGTTCAACATTTATTTAAAACAGTACCAATACAAGTAGCACAACATCTCAAAGCACACTGCACAATCATGTGGATGAAGGCCTGTACTGACCTTTCATGAGACGACAAAGATAAAATAAGGATCTGCCAACACGAATAGGA
>NW_025278054.1:0-1256 GCF_018294505.1 Triticum aestivum
CATCCGCTGCACTACACCTTCGTTCGGCTGTTTTCGCTGAGTATGGAGATGCGGATCATTAGAGACAAGACCCCGGACATTGTGATAGTCGACCCCTTCTACATGCGTGCCAAGATCTTGGGCAGCGCTGGGGACCGGCAAGTCGCGAGTTCACACCTCGAAGGCGTCATTCTGGCAAACCCAGATAAGGATAACTTCCTCGTGCCTTACTTTCCCGAGTAAGTCATCTCCTAACCGCCCCGTAACATATGATTTCTTAGATTTCGATCGTTCTTTTTTTTCTAACATTCCGTGTTCTGTGCAGTGACACACATTGCACACTCATCCTCTTAAGCCCGAAATATTCCATGGCCACGTATTTCGACCCGGACCGTGACTCCAAGATAGACTACACAAATATCAAGAAAGTTCTTGATGATGCTCTCCCCGGCTATGCCGCATCTGGAGGCACCTTTAAGAGGCCAGTTCGTAGGTACAGCAGGCACGTGTTCACCCACAATACGACGTTCCCCTGCGTCAAGCAGCCGCCTGGCGGTCAGAAGGATGCCTACTATGCCCTCCATCACATGCGGGCGATCGTGCGGGACCATAATCACCTTCTGCTACCAAATAATCTCAAAGATTGGGCTGCAAGCTTGGGGGCAATCCAGGACGCGGACATCCGACAAGAATTCTTTCGCATCCAGTCGGAGTTTGCAGAAATCATCCATCAAGATGTCCTTCGTACCTCGGGGCAGTTCTACCTCAAATTTCAACCGTCCAACAGCGAGATAGACACAATGCTACAAATGCAGGCTGACAACGCCCGTGACTTCATGACCATCACGACAGACGGCGGCTTCATCCACGCTCCGGTCCCATGAGTCGAGTCGAAAGTTGTGATGCTATGTGTAGTTCTGAAACATTCATTAGCTCATGTTGTAATTAAACTGTAGTGAACTTGTATGTCTCTTTGGTTTGGACAGTCGTTCAACTTAGATGTAATCGATGCTATTTGTTAGTAGGACCATGAATCGTGCTATGGATGTCTTGCTTTTCTCTTCCGATCCTTTTGTTGCATACTTATATATTGCTTATGTATTGTCTGTTGTTTGGCTAGTGCATAGAGATGCCGTCGTATGTCGTGTACAAGGGTAAGGTTCCCGGAGTCTACGACGACTGGGAGGAGTGTCGGAGACAGGTTCACCGTTTCAGCGGTAACAGTTACAAAGGGTACACCACTAGGGCGGAGGCGGAATCTAGATACGCGCGCTATC
>NW_025278055.1:0-1256 GCF_018294505.1 Triticum aestivum
CCTGCTCAACATGCCAGAGAGGACCAAAGATGGGCCGAAAGCAAGGGCAGACTTGAAATCAATGGGCATCAGGCAGGAGCTTCACGCTATATATGATGATGATGATGATGATGATGATGATGATGATGATGAGGCGAAGCAGGACACAGAAAGTCGTCGCAAAGGCAAAAAGGCCAAGAAGACCGGAAATGACTACCCTCCCGCGTGCTTCACTCTAAGTCAGGAGGAGATCGAGCAGTTTTTCACCTGCCTCCTAGGAGTAAAACTTCCTTACGGTTACGCGGGGAAGATAAGCAGATACCTAGACCCAGCGAAGCAGAAGTTCAGCGGGATGAAGTCTCACGACTGTCACGTGCTGATGACGCAGATACTTCCAGTTGCAATCCGTGGGATCATGGACGCGCACGTCCGTGAAACGCTATTTGGCCTATGCAACTTCTTCGACGTCATCTCTCGGAAGTCGATTAGCGTGAGGCAACTCAGAAGGCTACAGGAAGAGATCGTGGTGATACTATGCGAGCTTGAGATGTACTTCCCGCCCGCATTCTTCGACGTTATGGTGCATCTGCTGGTCCATATAGTGGAGGATATCATCCAACTCGGGCCGACGTTCCTGCACAGCATGATGCCGTTCGAAAGGATGAATGGTGTCATCAAAGGATACGTTCGCAACATGTCACATCCAGAAGGAAGCATAGCCAGGGGCTTTCTGACCGAAGAGTGCATCTCCTACTGCACGAATTATCTAGGCATTGAGAACCCCGTTGGTCTGCCCGTCAACAGGCACCTCGGCAGGCTCGCTGGATGGGGTCACCGTGAGGGTCGCCGCGAAATGCATGTCGACTTCGAGGGTCGACTCGCCGACTTTGAAAGAGCAAACCTAGTCGCGCTACAACACATAGACGTGGTCGATCCTTGGTTGGTAGAGCACAAAACCTTTATTAAAAAGACGTACAATGACCGAGGCCAACAGAGGACGGACGGAGATATACTCAAAGAGCACAACTCATGTTTCACGCGTTGGTTCAAGCATAAGCTTCTGTCGTACCCTTTACATGAGGATTCTTCCGCGGAAGAACAACTCATATTCGCCTTGTCATAGGGCGCCGAGCACAACCTGATGACCTATGAGGCGTACGATATCAACGGCTACACATTCTACACCGAGGCCAAGGACATGAAGAGCGATGGTTATCAGAACTCCGGGGTAACGATGGAATCCTACACCGGTAACGACAAGGACAGATACTACGGAA
>NW_025278056.1:0-1256 GCF_018294505.1 Triticum aestivum
CATTAAGGCCTACTTGAATAAGTGTTTTTCAATGAAGGACCTTGGAGAAGCTGCTTATATATTAGGCATCAAGATCTATAGAGATAGATCGAGACGCCTCATAGGTCTTTCACAAAGCACATACCTTGATAAGATTTTGAAGAGGTTCAAAATGGATCAGTCCAAGAAGGGGTTCTTGCCTATGTTACAAGGTGTGAGATTGAGCTCGGCTCAGTCACCGACCACGGCAAAAGATAAAGAAGAGATGAGTGTCATCCCCTATGCTTCAGCCATAGGATCTATTATGTATGCCATGCTGTGTACCAGACCCGATGTAAACCTTGCCGTAAGTTTGGTAGCAAGATACCAAAGTAATCCCGGCAAGGAACACTGGACAGCGGTCAAGAATATCCTGAAGTACCTGAAAAGGACGAAGGACATGTTTCTCGTTTACGGAAGAGACGAAGAGCTCGTCGTAAAGGGTTACGTCGATGCTAGCTTCGACTCGGATCTGGATGACTCTAAGTCACAAACCGGATACGTGTATATGTTGAATGGTGGAGCAGTAAGCTGGTGCAGCTGCAAGCAGAGCGTCGTGGCGGGATCTACGTGTGAAGCGGAGTACATGGCAGCCTCGGAGGCAGCGCATGAAGCGATCTGGGTGAAGGAGTTCATCACCGACCTAGGAGTCATACCCAATGCGTCGGGGCCGATCAAACTCTTCTGTGACAACACTGGAGCTATTGCCCTCGCCAAGGAGCCCAGGTTTCACAAGAAGACCAGGCACATCAAGCGTCGTTTCAACTCCATCAGTGAAAATGTTCAAGATGGAGATATAGAGATTTGCAAAGTGCACACGGATCTGAATGTCGCAGATCCGCTGACTAAACCTCTCTCGCGTGCAAAACATGATCAACACCAGAACTCTATGGGTGTTCGATTCATCACAATGTAACTAGATTGGTGACTCTAGTGCAAGTGGGAGACTGTTGGAAATATGCCCTAGAGGCAATAATAAAAGTATTATTATATTTCAATGTTCATGATAAATGTCTTTTATTCATGCTATAACTGTATTATCCGGAAATCGTAATACACGTGTGAATACTTAGACCACAATATGTCCCTGGTGAGCCTCTAGTTGACCAGCTCGTTGTGATCAACAGATAGTCATGGTTTCCTGACTATGGACATTGGATGTCATTGATAACGGGATCACATCATTAGGAGAATGATGTGATGGACAAGACCCAATCCTAAGCATAGCATAAAAGATC
>NW_025278057.1:0-1256 GCF_018294505.1 Triticum aestivum
GAGAACGTCGGAGGAGCGTTGGCGAGGCCAAAAGACATGACGGTGTATTCATATGAACCAAAGCTTGTTCTGAACGCCGTCTTGGGAATATCTTGCTCACGAATACGAATCTGATGATAACCCATACGGAGATCAAGCTTGGAGAATACTTGAGCACCCTTGAGTTGTTCGAACAGCTCATTGATGTTGGGAAGTGGGTATTTGTTCTTGATGGTCTTCTTGTTTACTGGACGGTAATCAACACAAAGTCGACTCGATCCATCCTTCTTCTTCACAAAAAGAACACCACAACCCCACGGAGAAGTACTAGGCCGAATGAGACCCAATCTTTCTTGCTCATCGAGTTGTTTCTTCAACTCCTTCAACTCTTCGGGGCCGAGCTTGTAGGGACGTTTGCACACAGGTTCCGTACCGGGCTCAAGTTCAATAACGAATTCAACCGGCCGGTTTGGAGGCATTCCTGGGAGCTCTTCTGGAAAGACGTCTTGATATTCGCAAACGACAGGAATTTGAGAGATAGCATCCAATTCACCCTTCTCATTGAGAGAAAACAACCGGATGGTATTATCCAGAGCGGCAAAGACAATAACATCCTCAGACGAATGAGTCAGTTGAATCTGCCTGGCTGCACAATCAAGCTGAGCTTTATGCTTAGAGAGCCAGTCCATCCCGAGAATAAGATCGATATCCGAGTTGCCAAGAACCGTAGGAGAAGCCAAGAACTTGTAGTCACCCAGAGTGATAGAAACATTCGGAACGATGGAGTTAGCCTGCATGCGCTTACCGGGAGAGACAACTGCTAAAGGACTAGGCAAAATTTGTGAAGGCAACCCATGCTTAGATGAAAATGGTCTCGAGATGAAACAATGCGATGCACCCATGTCAAAAAGAACATTTGCGGGAATATCATTAACAGGAAGGTTACCCATGATCACATCTGACGAGTCCTCTGCCTGAGCTGCATTCATCAAGTTGACCTTGGCGGACTTGGGGTTATGCTTGACCACAGCTGTACTTGCCGATCTGACAGGAGGAGGAGGAGGAAGACGCCTCTGGTTGGTACACTTGTTGGCATAGTGACCCTTCTGTTGGCACTTGTTGCACGTGACCTCTGAAAGCGGACGGTGATACGGAGCACTCGATCTTGGCGCTTGAGACGAAGATTTGTTCTGAAAGCCTGGGTTGGGTGGGTGGGAGAAACCACTGCCACCTTTGCTCTTCTGCTGATACGGCTGACGGAACGGAGGAGGAGGAAG
>NW_025278058.1:0-1256 GCF_018294505.1 Triticum aestivum
TAGCTCTCTGTCCAGGAGTTGCAAGTAGTTTCTGGTGTTTGTAGCCTACTGGAGGCCATGGACAGCGCTGACCGTAGGGGTGGGCTGTGATGCGGTAGGTACGTGGCCGGGTGTACCGAATACCCGTTAGGTATCTCGGGAACCCTGTTCACATCGTTCGGGGCCGTATGGGAAACCTCGGCCGGACTCCCTGCGGATGGAACCTGAATAGGCGATAAACCTGGACTAGAGGCTTAAGTGTTTAGGTAGGTCGTGGTCTACACCCACGTCGGCTTTCGCTTGAAGTCTGCCGAGCACATGTCGTGTGCAGACGCTAAGTGGTGGAAACATGTATGAAGAAGTACACCCCTGCAGGGTTAACATGATCTATTCGAATAGCCGCGTCCGCGGTAAAGGACTACTTGGTTGCCTATACAGTTCATAGACAAGTAAATGGAAACTATTAAAAGCCTCAAGATAAGTGTGAGTGCCAAGGATGGCTCTTCCGTAGGAAGACGGAGGTGGATCCTCGGTAGTGTATTGAAGTGGTGAATAGTGGACTCGTGTGCGCAAAACTATTTCAAGTTGGAGTATCGTAGGATAGCCTAGCCAAGGGTCAAAGCTGGCTTGCTGCAATAACTCCACCAACCCTTCTTGATACTATGCATGTATGTAGGTTCTGATGTAAGTCTTGCTGAGTACCTTTGTACTCATGTTGCTATAATCTACATTTTTACAGAAGACGCTGCAACCCCTTCTGATGGGTTCTATGTAGACGTTGACATCAACGAGTAGGCTAAAGACCCAGGTGGTTTCCCTGAGCTTGTGATGGACCACGTAGTATAGTTAGGCTTCCAAGCCTCTTTTATTTTGCTAGTTGTCTGTACCCAGACAAAGTACTTCCGCTGTTGGCTTGTATGACTGTATGACTTGTATGTTGGGTCGTGAGACCCGTACCTTTGTGTGTATGACATGTATGGCTCCCTGAGCCTTAAATAAAGTACTTGTGTCGTAGAGTCATGTTGTGATGCTTCGTTGTATTTGCACATATCGAGCATATTGTGTGTATGATTGAAATGCTTGGTATGTGTGGGATCTGACTATCTAGTTGTTTATCTTTAGTAGCCTCTCTTACCGGGAAATGTCTCCTAGTGTTACCGCTGAGCCATGGTAGCTTGCTACTGCTCTGGAACACTTAGGCTGGCCGGCATGTGTCCTTCTTCGTTCCTGTGTCTGTCCCTTCGGGGAAATGTCACGCTTTGAGTACCGGAGTCCTG
>NW_025278059.1:0-1256 GCF_018294505.1 Triticum aestivum
TTTTCCTGCAGTGAAGCTGTTGTTATGATATGCAGGCATGAGTACCAGAGGGTGGCTACCATTGTTTGTAGGATTAAGGAAATGATCATATTATCACTGAAATATATTTAAAATGTGTATTTAGTGCTGTTTTCAGATATAACCTTGTAAGTAGAAATTTCAAACTGTAGCTGCAAACCTTTTCAGTAGTTTGTCTTGTGCCCTCCATATTTAACTTTAAAATCAACTAAAACTTTAACTGAAACTTTAATTTAAACTTTAACTAAAACTTTAATTAAAGTTAACTTAAGTCTTTTCCTTTAATAAAAATTGTATGGTGGATGTCTTGTTGTAAAATTGTATGCATAGTCAGGCCCTTTCATGTTTTCAAGGAAACACCAGACTTTCCAGTTAGTGCTTTCTCAAACTTCTGCAATTTGCACTTCTTGAACTACTGCTTGGAACTAAACAGAATTATACAATGAACTTCTGCAGGCTGATCTGAGTTGGACCATCCTCTGCAGCCAACTTCTCTTCGGCAAGAGGAAGAAAGGAGAATCAGGGTAGGGTTTCATGGCTAGAAGATATATTGTTGTACAACAATTTGGTACAAATTGCATTTATTGGTATATGTACGCTAGTTTTGTCATATCAGGAGCTTAGGAACTTATCTTGACTAATTTATTATAGAAAGTTGTCAGAGCTCACTTCTAGAAATTAGCAATAGCAAAATGTGGTTAAGATTTAAGGCATCCGGACTAAGCATATGTTTTGGCATACAAGTATCTCTTTCTTCAAGACCGGTAAATCAAGTGGGTAAATAGATGCTGCTGCTGGACTATATGTTCTGGACTATATGTTCATTGGTACTATATGTTCAGAATGAGTTAACTTGCTGTCATTTATCGAAATTCATAATGTGCTGGACTATATGTTCATTGGTACTACTTGTGATGCTGCTGCTGTACTACTTGGGAATTTTGTCAACTTGTGATGCTGCTGCTGTACCCCGAGAGGCCCTTGAGTTTGCCGAAATGTCGATTAACTTCTGTTCCGGCAAATTCGGGTACTCCATATGTCCTATTTTCAGCAAAGGTCATGCTGAAATTTTCCGTGAATTTTAGCATGACTTTGCTAAAAATAGGACATATGGGGCACTTGCGACTAATGCATGGGCCGGGGTATCTTAGTACTTAATTAAGTAGGATCAACTGCCTCTTGTGTTATACATATAGAAGTGTGATATCTACTCATAGTTATTACTAATGTCAGTTGCT
>NW_025278060.1:0-1256 GCF_018294505.1 Triticum aestivum
TCCTTGTTCGATAAATTCTCCCAGTCAATCTCGTCGGCTTGTGATCCTGGCATGGTTAGCAGCAATAGAAACACACAAGAATATGATCCTACAGACTACGAACAAGTGGTGGTGGTGGGTGTCACAAATCCGTCAAGCAAAACTCAAATTCTTACCAGTTCTTACCCAGCAACAGGCGGTGATCGGCAACCGTTGTAGTCAAAACTCTCAAAGCTTGGATAGAGCGATTACCAGGGAGAGTCAAACGCACGACGTAGATGTATGTGGAGCTGGGAAGGCTTATACTATGGTAGCAAAAAGGGTCAGCAATAATCAATTCAGAGATGCAAAGTTGAATAAACGCTCAACGACGGTACTGTGCTGGTCCTAGGCTAGACTGTGCTAGAGACGCGAGCCTAGAACACCAACAAAATCACGGCGCGGCACCTAAACAAGGGAAAAGCACACTCTGAATTTTTTTTTTCGCTCTTTTTTTTTGCGCTCTTTTTTTTTGCGAAAAATCACTATAATGGCGAGTGTCTCAAAACTCTTCCTAGCTCAAACTGACAGGATGGGCACGAAATTTTTCGACCAAAATTTTTTTTTTTCGACTGCCCGGACCCAAAAACTGGAAACGGGTCAAAAAAAACTTCCTATAATGGCACCTGTCTCAAAACACTCAGAAACACCTAAAAATAGGATAGCCAGAATTTTTTTTGAAAAATGCGTTTTCGAAAATTTTTGGGCCTAAACGGAGCGTGGCTACCCGACTTTTTTTTTTCCGAAACCTACTCCGGCAAGGAAACACGAATCGGAATCTAGATGGATCTCGAAAACAACCCTAATAAGCAAGGAACTCGGATTGGTGGTGGATATATGGTGGTGGTATATGGCAGCGGTGGTGGTACCGGTGGTAGTATATGGATATGGATCGGTGGTGGTATATTGACACGGATTGGTGGTGGTATATGGATACGAATTCGGAGCGGTGGTGGTAGATGGCAGGGGCGATGATGATGGTGCGGCGGCGGCGTGACAACTTATGACCAGAACTCGAAACTCTAAAAGACTAGACTCTAAGACCAGCAACTAGACACGACGATGCAACCGCAAATTCAACAAAGCAAAACCCTAAAAAGATTATGCAAAGGCTCAGATTGGTTCGGATATGATGAACTAACCCTAAATTTTTTTTGTGGCTTTTTCGTGGACTGTAGGTATGAAGAACAGACTCGATCTAAACTACGAAAAACTGTAAAATCTCACCGAGCAACCTG
>NW_025278061.1:0-1256 GCF_018294505.1 Triticum aestivum
GTAGCGATGCTTAAGTCCGTCGGAATCACGTTAGCACAAGCTGCATTTATGAAATCTGGCAGATGGATGTCAAAACGAATTTCCTTACCAGTCGTAAGGAAAGGTTGTATGTGATAAAATCAGAAAAGTTTTGTCGATCCTAAGGATGCTAAAAGGTATGCTAGCACCAGCAATCCTTCTAAGGACTGGAGTGAGCATCTCGGAGTTGGAATGTATGCTTTGATGATGATCAAAGATTTTGGGTTTGTACAAAGTTTATGAGAAACTTGTATTTCCAAAGAAGTGAGTGGGAGCACTATAGAATTTCTGATGAGTATATGTTGTTGACATATTGTTGATCAGAAATGACGTAGAATTTCTGGAAAGCATATAGGGTTATTTTGAAAGTGTTTTTTAATGGAAAGCCTGGATTAAGCTGCTTGAGCATTGAGCATCAAGATCTATAAGGATAGATCAAAACGCTTAATGGTACTTTCAAATGAGCACATACCTTGACATGATCTTGAAGGTGTTCAAGATGGACCAGTCAAAGAAGGAGTTCTTGCCTGAGTTGTAAGGTACGAAGTTAAGACTTAAAGCTCGACCACGGCAGAATAGAGAGAAAGGACGAAGGTCGTCCCCTATGCTTAAGATGTAGGCTCTTCAGTATGCTATGCTGTGTACCGCACCTGAAGTGTGCCTTGCCATGAGTCAGTCAAGGGGTACAAGAGTGATCCAAGAATGGCTCACAGGACAGCGGTCAAAGTTATCCTTAGTAACTAGTGGACTAAGGAATTTTCTCGATTATGGAGGTGGAAAAAGAGTTCGTCGTAAAGGTTACGACGATGCAAGCTTGACACCTATCCGGATAGCTCTGAGTAGAGAGACCGGATACATATAATGGAGCAATAATTTAGAATAGCTCCAAGTAGAACAGTTGTTTGGAATAGCTCCAAATAGAGCGTGGTAGCTGCATCTAGGAGATGACATAGAGATTTGTAAAGCACACACGGATCTGAAAGGTTCAGACCTGTTGACTAAAACCTCTCTCACAAGCAACATGATCAAACATAAAACTCATTGAGTGTTAATCACATAGTGATGTGAACTAGACTACTGACTCTAGTAAACTCTTGGGTATTAGTCACATGGCGATGTGACCTGTGAGTGTTAATCACATGGCGATGTGAACTAGATTATTGACTCTAGTGCAAGTGGGAGACTGTTGGAAATATGCCCTAGAGGCAATAATAAAAGTATTATTATTATATTTCCTT
>NW_025278062.1:0-1256 GCF_018294505.1 Triticum aestivum
GTCATGCTTTGAGGTAGCATTAACATGGTGTTCCAAGTAGTGGTTTGAGTTGAAGATCACAATAAATACTCAAGGAACAGTTTGAGTTGAAGATCACAAGAAATGCTCAAGGAACAATTGCAGGAATAGCAAGGAGTCCAAGGTATAATCAAGACATGATCAAATATGTGTTGGAAAGAAGACAAGGGGTTGTCGATGACAACTCAAATCATCGAAGGTCAAGGATGGTAATTCTTATCCGAATTCGATTGATATGCTGGAAGGGCTCAGAATGTTGACGAGCACGACACAATTGTGGAGAGATTTTAGGAAGATGTAATCGATCGGCGATGACATCAAGTCAAATGAATGATCAAGTGAAAAGTTATTGGAACCATGGGTACGACACAAACTCGAAAGCAAGCTTGTTGTTCAAGGCGAAAAGATAAGATGAGGACGATCGACGTAAGCTTCGCTCATTGTCGAAAGTTGTGCTCCAGGAATAAGGACCAGGTAGCACAGTTAAAATTTAGCACGATAATGACATAGCCTGCCAGGCTAGGAATGACTAGAAGGATTATTAAACTCGTAAGCAATGAAAATTACTTAGAGTTATAGAATCGGAGTGCGGAATCGATTCAACCGATTCACTTATCGGTGTCCTCGAGTGATTAATAACTCAGATCCCGGGGGAAATCTAAAATCGGTGAGAAGCAATACTAGATGAAGACTCATAGGAAGCAACACGATTCTTCGATATTCTCAAGATACCGGAGGGTAATACTTGAAGGAAGATCAAAATAGAGGTTGTGGAGTTGCATTGATCTGCAGAAGACAAGTGCGTGAACTTGTCCGAGAAATGGAATCGAAGGGGAACAATCATGGTCAGAACCACGGTTGCAAAGGACCAAGCATAGATACCAGATGAACTTATAACAAGGGGATTATTATTATCACAAGAAGCTTCCATGATAAGTGCCACATCGGGTCCATGGGCATGAACACAAAGTTCAAGGTCGACTCCCACTTCTTCAATGCATAACCTTTCATTCACTCCTCGTTTTTTGAAGAAATTGTAGTGCAGAGGATTTATCTGCCGGAGTACCAGAAGAGTAAGACTCGGGAGAACTCTCGGGTTCACACAGATTATGGAAGGCATAAGTTCAATCCATCGGGGCATTTTTACGAATCTATACAACAAAAAGCCAAGCAAAAGATATGAGTTCAAAAGTAGAGTATCGGAGTCAAAGCAGATGATACAATTTACCGAAGGTATT
>NW_025278063.1:0-1256 GCF_018294505.1 Triticum aestivum
AAAGATCGTGTAGTTCGTTTGCTAGAGCTTTGCCAATGTCAAGTATCTCTTCCTTCGACCATGAGAGCGTGTAACTCCTGGATACCGTAGGAGTGCTTTGGGTGTATCAAACGTCACAACGTAACTGGGTGACTATAAAGGTGCACTACAGGTATCTCCGAAAGTATCTATTGTTTTATGCGGATCGAGACTGGGATTTGTCACTCCGTGTAAACGGAGAGGTATCTCTGGGCCCACTCGGTAGGACATCATCATATGCGCAATGTGACCAAGGAGTTGATCACGGGATGATGTGTTACGGAACGAGTAAAGTGACTTGCCGGTAACGAGATTGAACAAGGTATTGGATACCGACGATCGAATCTCGGGCAAGTAACATACCGATAGACAAAGGGAATTGAATACGGGATTGAATAAGTCCTTGACATCGTGGTTCATCCGATGAGATCATCGTGGAACATGTGGGAGCCATCATGGGTATCCAGATCCCGCTGTTGGTTATTGACCGGAGAACGTCTCGGTCATGTCTACATGTCTCCCGAACCCGTAGGGTCTACACACTTAAGGTTCGATGACGCTAGGGTTATAAAGGAAGCTTGTATGTGGTTACCGAATGTTGTTCAGAGTCCCGAATGAGATCCCGGACGTCACGAGGAGTTCCGGAATGGTCCGGAGGTAAAGATTTATATATGGGAAGTCCTGTTTTGGTCACCGGAAAAGTTTCGGGCGATATCGGTATTGTACCGGGACCACCGGGAGGGTCCCGGGGGTCCACCAAGTGGGGCCACCTGCCCCAGAAGGCTGCGTGGGCCAAGTGTGGGAGGGGACCAGCCCCTAGGTGGGCTGGTGCGCCCCCCACAAGGGTTCCAAGGCGCAAGAGAGAGTGGGAGGGGGCAAACCCTAGTCCAGATGGGCCTTAAGGCCCACCTAGTGTGCGCCTCCCCTCTCTCCCCCTCTTGGCCGCCTCCCCAAGTCCCATCTAGGGCTGGCCGCACCCCTTGGGGTGGGAAACCCTAAAGGGGGCGCAGCCCCCTTCTCCCCTATATAAATAGAGGCCTGGGGCTGCCCATAACAGATGAGAACTTCTCCTCTTGGTGCAGCCCTGCCTCTCTCCCTCCTCCTCCTCTCCCGTGGTGCTTGGCGAAGCCCTGCTGGATTGCCACGCTCCTCCATCACCACCACGCCGTTGTGCTGCTGTTGGATGGAGTCTTCCTCAACCTCTCCCTCTCTCCTTGCTGGATCAAGGCGTGGGAGAC
>NW_025278064.1:0-1256 GCF_018294505.1 Triticum aestivum
ATGACAGGTCATGCAAAGGATAAAGGGGTTCAACTACCGCAGCATGTAACAGTTGAATCGGTGTTGTCCTAATGCAGTAAAAGAGAGCAGGAGCGAGAGGGTAGGATTGTATCGGAATGAACAAGGGGGTTTTGCTTGCCTGGCACTTCTGAAGATAACATTGAGTCTTCATCAGTGTCAACGATCACATCCTCGGTATCACATCTATCGAGAGGGGACAAATACCGGCAACACAGAAGGAAACACAATCAATGCAATGCACAATATGATGCATGATCATGACATAGCAAAATGAATGTGTTTTGGGCTAATGCATCTAGCAACAAGTTAAATGAAGTTGGTTTGAATACAAGATTCAAATTCAAACTCCATATGTGATTATTTAAATGCCCTTTAATTGATTTGTGCTAAACAGCAGCTATAAGTTGTTCTAACATGCATGAAAATGGTACAGATGGATTCCTTGAATTTTTCTGATAATTTTTCATATATAATTTATTTCATTTGGAGTTAGGGTTAATTTTCTATGATTTATTGAAGTTTTAGCTATTTTCTGAAATTTCCTGAATAATATTAAATCCAGAAAATACTTATTGCGTCAGCATGACGTTAGCACGACGTCAGCGGGTCAACGCGGCTGTCCAGGGTCAAACCTGACGTGTGGGACCCACACGTCAGTGACAGGGGGTTAACCCCGAGTCAAACCTGGGCTGGTTAGCTTTGACTAAGCCCTGGGGCCCACTTGTCAGCGTCAGTAGGTGGGGGGTTAGTGACTAATTAACTAAGCCACGTCAGCCCGCCGGAGTTCTGGCCGGCGGCGACCATTAGCGCGGCGGCGACTCGCCGGACTTGCATTTCAGATAGCGTTTGATCACGCGAAGACCACCGGGGCGTAGCCCGTCTTCGTCCGCAACCAGGGGAGCTGATGGGGGGGCTGCGGGGGCGCCGGAGCTCACCGGAGCAAGCTTGCGGCGGCGGTCGGAGCTCGGCTGTGTTCGGGGACGCGGCTGCAGCATGCAAACGAGCGAACTAAAGCGCTAGCGGGGCACTACGAGGTGCGGCGAGAGTGCTAGGTGCACTGGCGTGGCCAAAAGGTCGCCGGAGCAACGCCGGCGACAAGCTCGAGCGGAGGCGAGCTTCGGCCATGGCGGAGCTAAGGCCTAGACGGCGCAAACGGACACGGGGAGGAGGGGGTTCGGTGCGGGGGCTCACCGCGGAACCAGCGAGCGCGAGGGCGAGGTCGGGGATGCCCGGTA
>NW_025278065.1:0-1256 GCF_018294505.1 Triticum aestivum
TCCCGTTATCAATGACATCCAATGTCCATAGCCAGGAAACCATGACTATCTATTGATCAACGAGCTAGTCAACTAGAGGCTTACTAGGGACATGTTGGTGTCTGTTATTCACACATGTATTACGATTTCCGGATAACACAATTATAGCATGAATAAAGACAATTATCATGAACAAAGAAATATAATAATAATGCTTTTATTATTGCCTCTAGGGCATATTTCCAACAGTCTCCCACTTGCACTAGAGTCAATAATCTAGTTACATTGTGATGAATCGAACACCCATGGAATTCTGGTGTTGATCATGTTTTGCTCTTGGGAGAGGTTTAGTCAACGGATCTGCTACATTCAGGTCCGTATGTACTTTACAAATCTCTATGTCTCCATCTTGAACATTTTCACGGATGGAGTTGAAGCGACGCTTGATGTGCCTTGTCTTCTTGTGAAACCTGGGCTCCTTGGCAAGTGCAATAGCTCCAGTGTTGTGATAGAAGAGCTTGATCGGCCCCGACGCATTGGGTATGACTCCTAGGTCGGTGATGAACTCCTTCACCCATATTGCTTCATGTGCTGCCTCCGAGGCTGCCATGTACTCCGCTTCACATGTAGATCCCGCCACGACGCTCTGCTTGCAACTGCACCAGCTTACTGCCCCACCATTCAAAATATACACGTATCCGGTTTGTGACTTAGAGTCATCCAGATCTGTGTCGAAGCTAGCGTCGACGTAACCTTTTACGACGAGCTCTTCGTCACCTCCCTAAACGAGAAACATTTCCTTAGTCCTTTTCAGGTACTTCAGGATATTCTTGACCGCTGTCCAGTGTTCCTTGCCGGGATTACTTTGGTACCTTCCTACCAAACTTACGGCAAGGTTTACATCAGGTCTGGTACACAGCATGGCATACATAATAGAACCTATGGCTGAGGCATAGGGGATGACACTCATCTCTTCTATCTCTGCTGCCGTGGTCGGACATTGAGCTGAGCTCAATTTCACACCTTGCAAAACAGGCAAGAACCCTTTCTTGGACTGATCCATTTTGAACTTCTTCAAAATCTTATCAAGATATGTGCTTTGTGAAAGACCTATGAGGCGTCTTGATCTATCCCTATAGATCTTGATGCCTAATATATAAGCAGCTTCTCCAAGGTCCTTCATTGAAAAACTCTTATTCAAGTAGGCCTTAATGCTGTCCAAAAGTTCTATATCATTTCCCATCAAAAGTATGTCATCTACATATAGTATGAGAAAT
>NW_025278066.1:0-1256 GCF_018294505.1 Triticum aestivum
TTTTCTTTTACTTATGTAATATTTTATAGTTTTACAAAAAGTGAAACCCACACCTAAAAATAGAGTTACAATTTATAACTACTGCCACAAAAGGTTTTAACCCTGGACAAAATAGTATAGTATTTTATAAAATCCAAAATGCATTTATTTAATTGTTTTACCTACTACTTTAATTACTTAAGTGCATTTAAACCTTTTATAAAAATGTGGTTTCTCCACCATAATTACCTATGCATTATTTGACACAACCCAAACAATTTAGTTTTAATATTTCAAAACTTTTGTCGTTTGTCTTTATTTTAAATTTTAATTTGACGCGGTTTGAACTAACGGACGTTTAGCATCGGTAATCGGGATGACGTGGCTTGATTAGCGTGGGATTATTTTAGCAAGATTATCCGGGTGTCACAATTCTCCTCCACTACAAGAAATCTCGTCCCAAGATTTAAGGGCGGGAGAAAGGGAGAAGGGATCTGGTTACGTAACTCTAACGATTCTTCTCGGTCATAGTTGCTCTTCTCGAAGAGGTCGATCCATTACATTGATGTCTTCAGTTCTCTGCTTCAGGTCATCATGATGAGTCATCATCCTTTCTTCGGAAATTTCATCGTACTAACGAAAGATTAAGGGGGTATACCGAAGAATGGATCTCTGCAGGGTAGATTATCTGGTAGACAACAACGAGGAAGGTGGCGGAAAGTAACTCTCGAATTGAAATTTAAGACAATATCGAGAGCAAAGCAAGAAGGTGCAAAATAGAAGTTTCAAGCGCATAGGCAATCGTTCGTTGCCTGAAGCGAAGTGTGAAAGGGGTTCAGAGCAATGGGAATAAGTATTGCGTCTGATACCAGATTGATGATCTCATCGGAAGGTGGCTCGTGAATTACACACGAGGCCACGCGTGAGGAATAACTTTGGGAACAGGGGGTGTACAGGAGAGTCAGGTTTCGATCCTGTGGAACTGTGGGTTATGGGCCCACCATATGGGTTAAAAATAGGAGCGGTGACATCTCGCACGGTCACAATAGCAAGGCATGTCAGAGGGTAGCCTATCAGTTATGTCGGCACAATGTCGGTACCAGGGGCGAGGGACGAAGAGAACCATTTTCCTGCTCGTTGAACGAGGCGGACCAATAGGCAAAGTTCTCGTCCATCGGTGGTGACCGGAATGCTATCGACAATTTCAACAGGGTCTTACTGACAGAGTTGTACACCGAGGTGTTTACATAAGCAGGAGAATTACCACTGCTCGATTA
>NW_025278067.1:0-1256 GCF_018294505.1 Triticum aestivum
TCTCTGTAGAGTGCGTGCATCAGGGGCGACACCGCTAACGCCGACACTGACAGGAGGCCGATGTACGGGTGCGTGGTCACTATTACTTCCCCTCGGAGGTACGTGGGCGGCAACACTGGCTACGTCAAGCTGACTTGGATTCTGCCGAGCTGGGACCTTCCCCCCGATGTGGACATGGAAGACACATGGTATGATTTGACCCCCAACAATGTGCACATGGACTCCAACGAGGTTCACCTGGACATCTGCATTACCAAGTTAAATGTTGATCATTAGTCTTTGCTCAATGTAATCCGCTGTCTAAGCATGTGGAGACTTCCATGCATGATCTTGCTCTATTGGTGTGTCACGCATGAATAAAAGTGTATCCATTTATGGTTTAGCCTAGAATCTTCAATGTATGAATTTTTACAACAGTACTGGTGAAAGACTTATGATGAACCATTTCATACATCTCCTCTGCCCCCTTCCAAGTCATCCTGATTTAATCCCTCCGTCTAGGTGTATAAGGGCATGGTCAATACTTAAATAGTATAGCCAACTATTAACTATAAGAAAGTGCCATGTCATCTATAGCCAACATGTATAACAATGGATACTCAAAAACTAATTATTGAAGATCATTTCTTGCAAAGCACAATAAGTGTTATTTCTTCACAAGTTTTGGATGTAGGTTGAACAGTTGAACGCTTTTGTTTGCAAAAGATACTTTTCTATCTAGTTCACCTGGATGTTTGTGAGCTCTAGAGATGAAATAATATCCGAAGAAACCTATCGATACCCATTACACATGATATGACCCCCACATCCTTTGTCAAAATAAACAACTCCCCGATCAATGCATTTCACTGTTCCGTGCAACGTACGGGCACCTTACTATAGATTAGTATGACCAAAAATTGAACTAACATTATATATAGTATGATAAATGCTGATGCATGTCACCTAAAATTATATCATTGAAAACTATGTTCAAACAGGAGTCCAACGATATTGTTTTTGTTGACATGCACTAACATTTTGTCAGTTAAATCTTCAGTCAAATTCAATGGGGGATAAACCACGACCGAAGTAGTCCTAGTGTAGAGGGCAGCACTGCACAGGAGTCTCACCCCGCTCGTGGCGCGGCAGTAAAGCCTTCATATCACAAAACCCAACCACTCCCAGTAATAAGTGGCCTGGTAAAATAAACAGACAAGCAACCATCACATCCCTCTGTCTTTTTTGCATTTCATCTCTCTGCATTTACTTTCTCC
>NW_025278068.1:0-1256 GCF_018294505.1 Triticum aestivum
GCCCGTGTACGAGGAGCGGCGAGGAAATAGACAAGCTGTTGAAAAATTGGAAAGACTGCCCACTGCCGGGAAAGAAGCAAAAGGCGCCGGAGCCGGGAAAGAAGCGAAAGGCGCCAGAGCCGCTGCTGAAGGTATGGAAAACGAGGTCTGTTTTCTGGGACTTGCCGTACTGGAAGATCCACCGTGTGCCTCACAGCCTTGATGTCATGCATATCACGAAGAACGTGTGCGAGAGTCTTCTTGGTACCCTGCTCAACATGCCAGAGAGGACCAAAGATGGGCCGAAAGCAAGGGCAGACTTGAAATCAATGGGCATCAGGCAGGAGCTTCACGCTATATATGATGATGATGATGATGATGATGAGGCGAAGCAGGACACAGAAAGTCGTCGCAAAGGCAAAAAGGCCAAGAAGACCGGAAATGACTACCCTCCCGCGTGCTTCACTCTAAGTCAGGAGGAGATCGAGCAGTTTTTCACCTGCCTCCTAGGAGTAAAACTTCCTTACGGTTACGCGGGGAAGATAAGCAGATACCTAGACCCAGCGAAGCAGAAGTTCAGCGGGATGAAGTCTCACGACTGTCACGTGCTGATGATGCAGATACTTCCAGTTGCAATCCGTGGGATCATGGACGCACACGTCCATGAAATGCTATTTGGCCTATGCAACTTCTTCGACGTCATCTCTCGGAAGTCGATTGGCGTGAGGCAACTCAGAAGGCTACAGGAAGAGATCATGGTGATACTATGCGAGCTTGAGATGTACTTCCCGCCCGCATTCTTCGACGTTATGGTGCATCTACTGGTCCGTATAGTGGAGGATATCATCCAACTCGGGCCGACGTTCCTGCACAGCATGATGCCGTTCGAAAGGATGAATGGTGTCATCAAAGGATACGTTCGCAACATGTCACGTCCAGAAGGAAGCATAGCCAGGGGCTTTCTGACCGAAGAGTGCATCTCCTACTGCACGAATTATCTAGGCATCGAGAACCCCGTTGGTCTGCCCGTCAACAGGCACCTCGGCAGGCTCGCTGGATGGGGTCACCGTGAGGGTCGCCGCGAAATGCATGTCGACTTCGAGGGTCGACTCGCCGACTTTGAAAGAGCAAACCTAGTCGCGCTACAACACATAGACGTGGTCGATCCTTGGGTGGTAGAGCACAAAACCTTTATTAAGAAGACGTACAATGACCGAGGCCAACAGAGGACGGACGGAGATATACTCAAAGAGCACAACTCATGTTTCACGCGTTGG
>NW_025278069.1:0-1256 GCF_018294505.1 Triticum aestivum
GTCCACCGTTGTGGACGAAATGATATCCATTATGTCTTATTGCTTTCAATTTTTTTCTCGTGTCAACATAGAACAACAGGAGTGTTGTGTGATTTTTTGTGATTTTTAGGGGTTCGCTTGCACATTTTTATGCATTAACTGAGTTTTCAATGCATTTCAGGTGAACAATTCAAATTTGAACTGCATGCACATGCTCTAGTGCATATAAATTGGTTGAAAAATCAAATTTGTGTCCTTAGGTGCATGCTTCGGTCCCATGCAAGAAATGGGAATGAATTTCAAACACCGGGGCACCGTTTATTGCCGGCAAAACATTGAGATGCCTGGTTTTCAAATTCAAGTAAATCCAAAACTCGTCTGAAATTCATGAAACTTGGCATGCTATCATGGAGCGGCATCAACATGCCGTGGTACAAATTTTGTCCCATTTGGGGCAGGTTGGGGTATATGCTTCTCACAAACCGGAGGTTCTCACAACAAGCATGATGGTTTTCGGTAGGGAACGTCCCACCTTTGTGGACGAAACAATATCCACTGCCTCTTATTGCTTTCAAATTATTTTCTCGTGTCAACATAGAACAACAGGAGTGTTGTGTGTTTTTTTGTGATTTTTCGGGGTTCGTTCGGCCATTTTTATGCATTAACTGAGTTTTCAATTTATTTTATGTGCATAATTCAAATTTGAACTACATGCACATGCTCCAATGCTTATAAATTTGTTGGAAAATAAAATTTGTGTCCTTGGGTGCATGCTTAGGTCCCATGCAAGAATGGGAATGAAATTCAAACACCGGGTCACCGTTGATTGCCGGCAAAACATTGAGATGCCTGGTTTTTAAATTCTAGTAAATCCAAAACTTGTCTGAAATTCATGAAACTTGGCATGCAATCGTGGAGCGGCATCAACATGCCGTGGTACAAATTTTGTCCCATTTGGGGCAGGTTTGAGTATATGCTTCTCACAAACCTGAGCTTCTCACAACAAGCATGATGGTTTTCGGTAGGGAACGTCCACCGTTGTGGACGAAACGATATCCATTGCGTCTTATTGCTTTCAATTTTTTTCTCGTGTCAACATAGAACAACAGGAGTGTTGTGTGATTCTTTGTGATTTTTGGGGGTTCGTTTGCACATTTTTATGCATTAACTGAGTTTTCAATGCATTTCAGGTGAACAATTCAAATTTGAACTACGTGCACATGCTCTAGTGCATATAAATTGGTTGAAAAATCAAATCTGTGTCCTTGGGTGCATGC
>NW_025278070.1:0-1256 GCF_018294505.1 Triticum aestivum
CCGTGGGCTTGCCCCGTCCTATTCGTCAAGAAGAAAGATGGTACGGACCGGATGGTTGTAGATTACCGACCTGTCAATTTGGTCACAATCAAAAACAAATATCCACTTCCCAGGATCAACGATCTGTATGATCAGCTCGCTGGATCCTCAGTCTTCTCCAAGATGGATTTGAGGTTGGGATACCATCAAATCAAAATCAGAAACGGGGACATTCCTAAAACGGCCTTTGTTACTCGTTATGGCCAATACGAGTACACCGTCATGTCCTTCGGTTTAACCAACGCTCCAGCCACCTTTTCTCGGTTAATGAACTCAATCTTCATGGAGTATTTGGATAAATTCGTCGTGGTTTATCTCGATGACATACTCATCTACTCCAAGAACGAGGAAGAACATGCCGAACATTTAAGGCTAGTGTTGAAGAAACTTCGAGAGCATCGCCTTTATGCCAAATTTTCAAAATGTGAATTCTAGTTGTCAGAAGTGACCTATCTGGGTCATGTAATATCTGGTAAAGGTATTGCTGTTAACCCTGAGCGAGTTCAAGCCGTCCTTGATTGGACTCCACCCGAATCGGTCAAGCAAGTTCGGAGTTTTCTAGGCTTAGCGAGCTATTGTCGTCGCTTTGTCGAGAACTTCTCCAAAGTTGCTAAACCTCTAACCGAACTCCTCAAGAAAGATAAGAAGTTCGAATGGACTCCACAATGTGAGCACAGCTTTCAGGAACTGAAAAGACGCCTGACTTCTGCTCCCGTGCTGGTACCGCCAGACTTCTCCAAGGACTTCGTTATCTACTGCGACGCCTCGCGACAAGGACTAGGTTGCATTCTCATGCAAGATCGACATGTAATTGCTTACGCTTCACGGCAATTGCACCCACATGAGGAGAATTATCCTACTCATGATCTAGAGCTTGCAGCCGTAGTCTATGCACTTAAGACCTGGCGACATTACCTCCTCGGTAATCGTTGCGAAATATTCACTGATCACCAAAGTCTGAAGTATATTTTCACCCAACCGGATTTGAATCTCAGGCAGAGACGTTGGGTTGAATTGATCACTGACTTCGACTTAGGGATAACCTATACCCCAGGGAAAGCCAACGTCATGGCTGATGCGCTAAGTCGTAAATCTTATTGTAACAACCTGATGTTACAACAAAGTCAACCGCTTCTCCATGAGGAATTTCGAAAGCTTAACCTTCACATTGTTCCTCAAGGTTTTCTCTCCACCTTGGTGGCAAAACCTACCCTTAC
>NW_025278071.1:0-1256 GCF_018294505.1 Triticum aestivum
TTTTTTTTTGCACTTGTTTTTTGTCAAGTGCGGCAACGAGTTTGCTGTCTAATAGTTGCCACCTTTTTTTTCCTCCATCTCATACGTGCAGCGAGCCGACAGATGGTGGACGAGCAGTTACTAAGAAACAGGCGCCAACGCCAACCCGTGCTTCTGCTCGGTTGAACAAAGGCGCCCCCATTGTCGGTTACACCCCTTCCACCAGGTCACCTCCTCGCACGACGACGACCAACACTGGGGAACCTGTCGTGTTGCCAGACATGAGGAAGGCAGTCAAGAAGTAGGTTTTTTCCATGCGCTTTCATTGACATAGCGCTATATTTTCTTGATTTTCCAATGCATCCGTTTAGCTTGTCACATTGTCTTCTGTCATCGCCCCCCACGTGGCAACTGCAGTTTTCCAAATTATTTTTTCCTTCCTTTTTTAAGTGTATGGCAACTCCTATTGGTTTTTACATGGCAACTGGCATCTAGGCCAAATGGTAACTTTACTGTACCTAATAGCAACTGCCATCTTCACCGTTGGCTTGTGAGCTCATCCCACACGTAGGATTGAAATTGCATTCATGGCAGATCAGACATTTTTATCATTCTTCAAGTGGGCTAACATGGCAACTGCTGCTAGATTTTGTATGGCAACTGCTAACTATGACACATGGCAACTCACGTTCCCCTTACATGGCAACTACCAGCTTTTCCACTTGTTTTTCATTTTTTTTTAAGATTTCTACCATGGCAAACATATTTTTTGTTCATTTTTAATACCTTTTTCATGTGCTCTATTTTTTTTGCAGGATGAAGAAGACGACTACGCGTGGGGCCAAGCATATAAGTAAGGACTCGTTCGAATGCCTGCATTCAAAGTTGTCAACAGGGGGCAACTCAGATGTACCTGAGGCGCCAGGCGACAATACTGCTACTGCACCATCAACCGCTCCCACCAACTCTGATGCTAGTTGCCGACCATCTCCGCCGGCTGCAGATGTGCACGCTAAAACATCAGGCATCCGTACATCAGGGAGTGACGAGTCGGTATCTGCCAGGACAGCTGAAATATTGCCAACTCTTCTGGCAATGAAGGATGCTGCTGTGAGCCATGCCACTCCATCAGCAAGCGTTGAAGTGGACGCCCCCGAGACAAACCTAAGCAAGGAAGATTCCCGCTCATCTGACACTGATTCCAAGCGCGTGTGTGTTGGCACTCCTGTGTCCACGACAGAAGCGGCTGAGGCAGAAGTTCACAATGATATGCCATC
>NW_025278072.1:0-1256 GCF_018294505.1 Triticum aestivum
CCAAATCAGATGGGGGCACCGCGGTCACGAGGCGCACTGCCACTGAGGATGTTGCCGCGGGCAACACCGTAAAGCCAACTCGATCACGCCATCGGGCCCGCCTTCTCCTGCAGTGTGATGCAGCCCAACAGGATCAGGCATGCGCATGTGCCATATCTCTTACTGTATCTCCACCACTCATAATCAGTCTGATTTTGATCGGCAACATGAGCAGGTCATTGCTTTGTGTCACGACTGCTAAGATACCTTGTTGACCTCAGCTTGCATGCTCCACCTACTCCTCACAACATCTGTTAATTCAACTATAGCACATCAAGTTGTTGTAAAGGGAAGAAACAACCTTCAGGTATGGATCCTAAATCGCGTGCTTCCTTTATACTGTTTCTAGTATAAACTGCCATGATGTCTACTATTTAAGTTCAGCGAAGTCAAATACCCAAGAAAGTTTAGCAATGGGAGTTCATTCAAGGTGCAGACATGTAATTTATATTCCATTATTAACTGCTACTTCTTTATTAGCAGCATATCTGATGTATTGTCTTCTTTCCATTGAGATGATCAAAGGTAAGATCCTCTCCAAATTTGCTTAGAGAACTGATCGTACTAAGTAAATTTATTTCAGAGTTACAAATTAAATCCAATCCATCTTCTGCTGCAAAATATTTAATATTTTTGTTTTCTTACTCCTTTTTCTCTTACCGTGTGCTCCTCTCTTTCAAATTGTTAATTACACTACCATCCCACTGCAACGTGTGGAGTATTTTATAGTTTTACAAGAGTTGTCGTGCCCATATCTTAAAGATGTCGTTTTCCAAATAGAACATTCTAACCAGTCCACATGGATTCCACCTGAGTTATTTACATACTTATGTGAAGTAATTTAAATGGACCTTTCGGACCTATTAGTTGATTTCCACCAGGGGACGACTTCTTTCTTCAATTATGATTTGCATTATCACCTTGCCGCCTATGAAGGAGGAGGCTGTGCAAATTCATCCTTACCATCCATATTTTCTCGTCCATTTTAGTTCAAATTAATAATTTTACCATGGTTGGTGCCAATAGAAAAGGAATAGGGGCACACAATGCTAATCTTCCCACTCAAACGCGGGTTTATGCATTACAACTGTGGTCCAGCTTATGAAGCTATTCAAGAACTCCTCCAGAAGAAGCTCGATTGCTTGAATTTTAAGGTAGACTTTGAACATGCATGCATCCAAGTTATTTGCTCATTGGTACAAGGAATAACTTGGAAA
>NW_025278073.1:0-1256 GCF_018294505.1 Triticum aestivum
TGCTACATGGTTTCTTTGCCAGTTTCGGTCATGCCGGCGTCAGCTTTCGGTGGTTCCTCGTTTGTTGGATCTACTACTTCGCCACATCTACCGCACCAAGAAAGGTCAAAGAGCCCACCAGAAAAAGAGAAAGAAAAAATAAAAAAGAGAGAAAACGAGAGAGGAGGCACACTATAATATCCTTTATACACACTTGTACTTCAAAGTAGCACCATGTATTTCAAATATAGAGTTTTCATATTATTCATTTCATATGCTAGTAGGATTTTTTACATTACATAAATTGGCTCGTATATTCCGTCGACGAGCTTTCTCAAATGCTTGATGTCGTCATGAGTAAGCAAGTTTGATCCGCACCAAGTTAGTAACATTAGGAGAGCTTTCATACACTTATGGTTCTAGTGTATCTGTTTCAGGACAATCCATGTAATCCTCATAGTAATACCGATTGTAAGGACCCTCAATTGCTAATGATCAACCGCATTGATGACAGTCGTTCTTATTTTTGTCTTCTTATAAATCCCCAGCATCATTCTATTTGCCATCATAAGTGCTAAGACCACTTCTTGTAAGTTCATCATGGAAGAAAGTGCTAAGTAGTTGAAAAGGTTCATCATAAATATTAATTGTTTGACTGAAACTCTAGGTTGTGTATGATAAAATGTTGAATATGACAAATCCTCGATTGATTGGGGACATGATATGAAATAGGAGTATTGATTGGTATTACATAAAAACATTATTCCTTGAAAATCAATAGTGATTTTTGTTTACACATTTTGATATTACTTGCTTATTATCAAATATAGATTGTCGCTTTGATTAAAAAATTCCCTGAGTTCAGACCATGATGAAAATGATTATGTTGTTGATTAAAATATAGAAAGTGCACTCCAACTACTAAATATAGGTTAGTTCACAAAATAATTTAAAGTTGCATATAAAGCATATGAAGTATTAAATATTGATAGCATATAACAATATATGAATATAGATACGTTGGAGACGTGTCACCCTGTTCTCTCTGGTGTGGATATGAACTTTAGGTCTCAAATTACATGTGATGGCATACATATAATGATCTATCAAATGTCTCCATTTTTATATTTATTCGTACATGTGCTTCCACTAAGCCTATATCAATGATGATGATGACCGAGAAACCCTGACCAAATCAACACGTAAATAGACTTGCTTCCCCATATCAAGTCAAGCGAACTAAATGCAATAACTTGTTGCAAGCTAAATTAGTATGT
>NW_025278074.1:0-1256 GCF_018294505.1 Triticum aestivum
CTTGTTCTTGCTCCAATGTTCATCCTTCTCCAAGCTAGGCCCTTCATTTGTAAGCAAAACAAATGTATCCAATTTAGGCAGCATCATATTCTCATGAACATTAGAATCATTACCAAGAAACGAAAGTACCTGGTAATTTAGTTGGCGTGCACGAGCTCTAGTAATTGGTCTAGTATGTATAGCAGCAGGGGCTGTGGGTGTAACAATTGTATTGATGTCCTCATCATCCTCCCCTTCTTGAAATGAAGTCGTCCTCGACGGAAGTTCATCTTCCTCACCCAAATAAGGCTTCAAATCTGCAATGTTAAAAGTGGGACTAACCCCAAAATCTGCAGGCAGCTCAAGTTTATATGCATTATCATTTATTTTCTTTAACACCTTAAAGGGACCATCAGCACGTGGCATTAACTTTGATTTGCGCAAATCAGGAAATCTATCCTTATGCAAATGTAACCAAACAAGATCTCCAGGTGCAAACACAACATGTTTTCTACCCTTATCTCCAGCAAGTTTATATTTAGCATTCATGCGCTCAATGTTTTCCTTAGTTAACTCATGCATTTTTAAAATCAATTCAGCACGTTGTTTAGCATCAAAATTAACCTTCTCCGAAGATGGAAGAGGCAACAAATCAATAGGTGCACGAGGTAGGAAACCATACACAACTTCAAAAGGGCACATCTTAGTAGTAGAATGCAATGAACGATTATAAGCAAATTCAATATGAGGCAAGCATTCCTCCCACATTTTCTTATTATTTTTCAAAATAGCCCTAAGCATAGTAGACAACGTTCTATTGACTACTTCAGTTTGTCCATCAGTTTGGGGGTGACAAGTAGTACTAAAAAGCAGTTTAGTCCCCAACTTAGCCCATAAACATCTCCAAAAGTGGCTAAGAAATTTAGTATCACGATCTGAAACAATAGTATTTGGCACACCATGCAAGCGAATAATTTCACGAAAGAACAAATCAGCAACATTAACAGCATCATCACTTTTATGACATGGTATAAAGTGTGCCATTTTCGAGAATCTATCCACGACAACAAATATGCTATCCCTCCCCTTCTTTGTTCGAGGTAAACCTAAAACAAAGTCCATAGATATATCCTCCCAAGGAACACTAGGTACAGGCAAAGGCATATATAAACCATGAGGATTGAGTCGTGACTTAGCTTTTTGACATGTAGTGCAGCGAGCAATAAAACGCTCAACATCCCGTCTCATCTTTGGCCAAAAGAAATGTGTAGCAAGTA
>NW_025278075.1:0-1256 GCF_018294505.1 Triticum aestivum
CCCCTGCAGGGATTGAACTTTCGAAAGCCGTGCCCGCGGTTATGGGCAGATGGGAATTTGTTAATGTCCGGTTGTAGATTACTTGAACTAAACTTAATTAAAATGAATCAACCGTGTGTGTTACCGTGATGGCCCCTTCTCGGCGGAGTCCGGGAAGTGGACACGGTGTTGGAGTTATGCTTGCGCAGGATGTTCCTTTAGCTTCTCGCTCGTGCTTCGCCTTCTCTTCTCGCTCTCTTTTGCGTATAAGTTAGCCACCACATATGCTAGTCGCTTGCTGCAGCTCCACATATTTTTGCCTTATCCATTCCTATGAGCTTAAATAGTCTTGATCGCGTGGGTGTGAGATTGCTGAGTCCCTGTGGCTCACAGATACTACAACTCCAGATGCAGGTCCAGGTGTTTCTGCTCCAGTTGACGATTACGAGCTCAAGTGGGAGTTCGACGAGGACTCTCAGCAATACTACGTGTCTTTTCCGGATGATCAGTAGTGGTGCCTAGTTGGGGTTATCGATTCAGGACCTTGTCGCATGTTGGGGGTCTTTTCTATTTTGGCGCCGTAGTCGGGCCATGAGTGTTTGTTTGATGGATGTTATTTATGTACTCTGATGTGACGTGGCGAGTGTAAGCCAACTATGTTATCTCCCCCTTTTATTATAAATTACATGGGATGTTGTAATGATTGCCTGACTTGCGACATTGCTTTCAATGCGGTTATGCCTCTAAGTCATGCCTCGACACGTGGGAGCTATAGCCGCATCGAGGGCGTTACAAGTTGGTATCAGAGCCATCCCCGACCTTAGGAGCCCCATTGCTTGATCGTTTTAGCAGCCGAGTTGTGTCTAGAAAAATGTTTTGAGTCCTTAGGAATTATATATCGGAGAGCTTAGGAATTCTTTTACTTCCCAGTCTCCTCATCGCTCTGGTAAGGCATCCTGACGTAGAGTTTTGACTCTTCTCTTCTCAAATTTCACTAAAAAAAAATTTTAGGGTCACGCGAGTATTTTGGTTTTGTTCCGATGGTTTTGTGACGAGAACATTGTTCTTGGTGCCTCCTGTCTTTAGGGGTTGTGGCAGTGTCCCGGGGAGTTGAGCTCCGAGGTGTTGTCGTCACAATTTTATCGTTGCAATTCTGGTATACTTGAGATATGTGCGCGACATCGGAAATCTCCTTTATGCAGTTCGTTGGTGAGATAACCTCGACGCCACCCAGTACTGGGGCGGGAGTTCGGGAGTATCGCCATAACTTGTATAAC
>NW_025278076.1:0-1256 GCF_018294505.1 Triticum aestivum
TGTAGTTCATTTGCTAGAGCTTTGCCAATGTCAAGTATCTCTTCCTTTGACCATGAGATCGTGTAACTCCTGGATACCGTAGGAGTGCTTTGGGTGTATCAAACGTCACAACGTAACTGGGTGACTATAAAGGTGCACTGCAGGTATCTCCGAAAGTATCTATTGTTTTATGCGGATCGAGACTGGGATTTGTCACTCCGTGTAAACGGAGAGGTATCTCTGGGCCCACTCGGTAGGACATCATCATATGCGCAATGTGACCAATGAGTTGATCACGGGATGATGTGTTACGGAACGAGTAAAGTGACTTGCCGGTAACGAGATTGAACAAGGTATCGGTATACCGACGATCGAATCTCGGGCAAGTAAAATACCGCTAGACAAAGGGAATTGTATACGGGATCGATTGAGTCCTTGACATCGTGGTTCATCCGATGAGATCATCGTGGAACATGTGGGAGCCAACATGGGTATCCAGATCCCGCTGTTGGTTATTGACCGGAGAACGTCTCGGTCATGTCTGCTTGTCTCCCGAACCCGTAGGGTCTACACACTTAAGGTTCGATGATGCTAGGGTTATAAAGGAAGCTTGTATGTGGTAACCGAATGTTGTTCGGAGTCCCGGATGAGATCCCGGACGTCACGAGGAGTTCCGGAATGGTCCGGAGGTAAAGATTTATATATAGGAAGTCCTGTTTCGGCCATCGGGACAAGTTTCGAGGTCATCGGTATTGTACCGGGACCACCGGAAGGGTCCCGGGGGCCCACCGGGTGGGGCCACCTGCCCCGGGGGGCCACATGGGCTGTAGGGGGTGCGCCTTGGCCTACATGGGCCAAGGGCACCAGCCCCTAGAGGCCCATGCGCCAAGATATAGGAAAAAGGGGAGAGTCCTTAAGGGGGAAGGCACCTCCGAGGTGCCTTGGGGAGGATGGACTCCTCCCCCCCTCTTAGCCGCACCCCTTTCTTGGAGTAGGGGGCAAGGCTGCGCCTCCCCCCTCTCCCCTGCCCCTATATATAGTGGAGGGGAGGGAGGGCATCCACACCTGAGCCCTTGGCGCCTCCCTCCCTCCCGTGACACCTCCTCCTCTCCCGTAGGTGCTTGGCGAAGCCCTGCAGGATTGCCACGCTCCTCCATCACCACCACGCCGTTGTGCTGCTGCTGGATGGAGTCTTCCTCAACCTCTCCCTCTCTCCTTGCTGGATCAAGGCGTGGGATACATCGTCGAGCTGTACGTGTGTTGAACGCGGAGGTGCC
>NW_025278077.1:0-1256 GCF_018294505.1 Triticum aestivum
CCACTCGTCTGGCCTTTTGCAGTTTGGGGGCTGGACATGGTCGGCCCTTTGAGAACAGGACGAAGTGGCTTCACGCATGTACTGGTGGCAGTCGACAAGTTCACCAAGTGGATCGAGGCTAAACCAATCAAGAGCCTCGACACTGGTACTGCTGTTAGCTTCATCAGGGAACTAATATTCAGATATGGAGTCCCGCACAGCATCATTACGGATAATGGGTCGAACTTTGACTCAGAGGAATTCAGAACCTTCTGCAACTCCCAGGGCACACGGGTCGACTACGCATCAGTCGCCCATCCGCAGTCGAATGGACAAGCAGAGCGAGCTAATGGACTGATTCTCAAGGGACTGAAGCCGCGACTGATGCGTGATCTCAAACACGCGGCTGGAGCTTGGGTCGACGAACTTCCATCTGTACTCTGGGGACTGCGGACCACGCCCAATCGGTCGACCGGAAGAACTCCATTCTTCTTGGTCTATGGAGCCGAAGCAGTCCTGCCGAGTGATCTTCTCCACAATGCTCCTCGAGTCGAAATCTACAACGAAGCAGAAGCTGAACAAGCGCGGCAGGACGCAGTCGACCTTTTAGAGGAAGAAAGGGAGATGGCTCTGATCCGGTCGACCATCTACCAACAAGATCTGCGCCGTTTCCACGCCCGAAATGTGAGAGGTCGAGCCTTCCAGGAAGGGGATTTGGTTCTCCGAGTGGATCAGCACAAACCACACAAGCTTGCTCCTTCTTGGGAAGGCCCCTTCATCGTCACCAAGGTTCTCCACAACGGGGCGTACCGTCTTTACAACATCGAGCATAATATCGACGAGCCCCGAGCTTGGAACGCGGAGCTACTCCGCCCATTTTACACTTAAGTTTTATCACTCGGATGAGTTGCAATAAAGTACTTCTGTAGTTCATGGGTTTAGAAATAATTGTGTCATCACTTTTTATTTTTGTCCACATAAAAACTCCCCCTCAGTGGGTGGCTTAGCCGCGAATCCGTTTCGCCTAAGTTTGTAAAAATCCTATCGAGTGGTGAGCCAGACTCTCACTCGGAGGCTTAGCTGCGAATCCGTTTCGCCTAAGTTTATCAAAATCCTACCGAGTGGTAAGCCAGCCTTCCACTCGGGGGCTTAGCTGCAGTCCAAGGACTCGCCTAAGTTTATCAAAATCCTACCGAGTGGTAAGCCAGCCTTCCACTCGGGGGCTTAGCTGCAGTCCAAGGACTCGCCTAAGTTTATCAAAATCCTACCGAGTGGTA
>NW_025278078.1:0-1256 GCF_018294505.1 Triticum aestivum
TCCTCAAAAAAGACTTAATATGCTAAGCTAGCTCTAAAATGATATAGTATGCTTAAGAAATGACATATTTTAGGTCCTAAATGACTTCATATGTTTAGCTAGCTCCAAAATGACATAATAACCTTACTTAGCTTCAAAATGACCTATTCAACCCAGGCTAGCTCTAAAATGACCTATACTTAGCATTTTTTCCTCCAAAATGACTTAATATGCTTAGCTAGCTCAAAAATTACATAATAAGCTTAATTAGCTCCAAAATGACCTATTTAACCTAGGATAGCTCTAAAATGACCTATACTTAGCATTTTTTCCTTCAAAATGACTTAATATGCTTAGCTAGCTTAAAAATGACCTATACTTAGAATCTTTTCCTCCAAAATTAGTTAATATGCTTAACTAGCTCTAAAATGACATAATATACTTAAGAAATGACATAGTTTAGCTCCTAAATGACTTCACATGCTTAGCTAGCTCTAAAATGACATAATAAGCTTAATTAGCTCCAAAATGACATATTTAACCTAGGATAGCTCTAGAATGGCATATACTTAGCATTTTTCCTCCAAAATGACTTAATATTCTTAGCTAGCATAAAAATGACCTATTTAACCAAGGATAGCTCTAAAATGACCTATACTTAGCATCTTTTCCTCAAAAAAGACTTAATATGCTTAGTTAGCTCTAAAATGATATAGTATGCTTAAGAAATGACATATTTTAGGTCCTAAATGACTTCATATGCTTAGCTAGCTCCAAAATGACATAATAACCTTACTTAGCTTCAAAATGACCTATTGAACCCAGGCTAGCTCTAAAATGACCTATACTTAGCATTTTTTCCTCCAAAATGACTTAATATGCTTAGCTAGCTCAAAATTACATAATAAGCTTAATTAGCTCCAAAATGACCTATTTAACCTAGGATAGCTCTAAAATGACCTATACTTAACATTTTTTCCTTCAAAATGACTTAATATGCTTAGCTAGTTTAAAAATGACCTATACTTAGAATCTTTTCCTCCAAAATTAGTTAATATGCTTAACTAGCTCTAAAATGACATAATATGCTTAAGAAATGACATAGTTTAGCTCCTAAATGACTTCACATGCTTAGCTAGCTCCAAAATGACATAATAAGCTTAATTAGCTCCAAAATGACATATTTAACCTAGGATAGCTCTAAAATGACCTATACTTAGCATTTTTCCTCCAAAATGACTTAATATGCTTAGCTAGCATAAAAATGACCTATTTAA
>NW_025278079.1:0-1256 GCF_018294505.1 Triticum aestivum
ATTCAAACTATGAATTCAAATAGTGCATTATCATGTTTTCACCTATACAGCAGGTATAACTTAGTTTGACATGCATGAAAATGATACAGATGGATAGATTGCATTTTTCTGATAATTTTTCATATATAAATTATTTCATTCTGAGCTACGGTTGATTTTATATGATTTTTAGAAGTTTATACTATTTTCTGGAATTTCCTGATTAAAAATAAATCCAGAAAATGTAATACTGCGTCAGCCTGACGTCATCACTGCGTCAGCGAGTCAACGGCTGGCCAGGGTCAAACCTGACCCGTGGGACCTGCCTGTCAGTCTCTCAGTGCCTAATTAAGTTTAGGTTTTAAACTAAACTAACTTTTAACAGGGGCTGGCCCCACACGTCAGTGGGTCAGGGGGGAAGTCAAACCCCGGTCAAGCAGGGTCAAACCCACCGGCGTCGTGACGCCGGCGAGGCCAGACGCGGCGGGGCACTCGGGCGCGGGCTGTGGTGCCCCGTTCGCAGCGTGGCTGGGCTCGTTCGAGAGCCCAGACCAGCGCGCGTCGGGCGGTGGCGCCAGTCGGGCCTGGGGTGGCCGGAGGCGATGGCGAGGAGCTCGACCGCGGCGGCCGGAGCTCGGGCGCACTCGGGAACGGGGCTGCGGTGGGCGTGGAGTGGCGTGCTTAGCTCCTACGGCACCTACGCGGCGCGGTGAGTACGTGGGTGTGCTCGGTTGGGAGCTATGACGACTGTGGCCACGGCGGCGAGAAGCTCGGGCGGCCGCGTGGTTCGGTGCTCATGGGGAACGGTGCTACGGCAACCAAACGGGGAGCAGGGTTAGGAGGGAAATGACCGGGTGCTCACCGCGGTCACGAAGAGGTTCTCGGCGAGCTCGGGGAGGCACGGACGGCGTCGGAATTTGGCGGCGGCGATGCACGGCTGTGCGCGGAGACGACGGGTCGATGGCGAGGCGACAGGGCGTCCGGCGATGCTCGCGTTGAGGGGAAGCTTCAAGGCGTCGAGGCGGAGCTCGTGGACTCATCGGCGGGGCGAGGGGTGGCCGGTGGCCACGGCAACGGCGACGGTGGCGACGGCTCCGTTCGGTGGTGCTGCGGGGAGAGAGACAGGGGAGGGGAGGAAGTGCAGCGAGTGAGGGAGAAGTGAGAGGGGGTCGGGGAGGTGCCGTGGCACTCGTGGAGGCGTCCAGAAGCGGCGGAAGCAGGAGGTGGCCTCGCGCGCGGCGACCACACGCCCGGCGTCCCTCTGGCGTCCTTCTGGC
>NW_025278080.1:0-1256 GCF_018294505.1 Triticum aestivum
GGACCCCATTCCCTCCTCTGTTTCCCTCTCGCGCACAGCACCGAGCGGAGCTCGCCGCCATCGTCGCCGTACCCATGGCCACCGGCCACCCCTAGCCTCACCGACGCCCCAGGAAGCTCCGCCGGTCCTCCCTCGACCTCCTCGCCGTGTCACGCGACCAGAAGAGCCCCGGAACGCCACCCCCGATGTTTTCCCCTCGCCGGCCGCCGAGGATCTTCTCCGTCGATTCGGCCACTCCGGCGCGCCCCCGAGCCGGCTAACCATCCCTACGGCACCGCTGTGAGCTCCTACGCCTCCCCTCCCTCTTTCCCCCTTCGATTGCGCCCTATAGCCGCCGCCCCACGAGCACCGAAGCCGCCGTCTGCCATGGCCGGTGAGCTCCGTGCTCCCGAGCTTCTCCGCCTGCGTTCGTTGCCTCCGGGTGTTCCTGGTGACCCCAGCATCCCGTAGAGCCCATCGGTCGCGCCCGCCGTGCCATGTAACGCCGAAACCGAGCACGCCCGAGCTCCGGCCACCGCTGCCGAGCTCGAGGCCGTCGTCTCCGGCCGCCCTAGCTGCTGCTGCTTGCTGAAACGGGCGCGGGTGAGCTCCAGCTCTCCGTAGCCGCTCTCCTCCGTCCATTTGGACGCCGGAGGAGTGAGCCCGAGCCCTCCGCCGCGCCTGTTGCCACCGGCGACGAGCCGCCGGCGGGTTAGGCCCTGCTGACCAGGGGTTTGACCCCCCCTGGGTTGATGACAGGTGGGGCCAGCCCCCCTGTTAATTAGTTAGTTTATTTTAATTTAATTACCCCCCTGCTGACACTGACATGTGGGCCCTAGTGTCTTAATTTTTAATTAAACTAAATAAACCCCTGTTAACCCCCTGTCACTGACGTGTGGGTCCCACACGTCAGGTTTGACCCGGACCAGCCCGTTGACCTGCTGACGTCACTATGACGTCAGGCTGGCGCATTAATTCAATTACTGGATTTATTAATAATCAGGAAATTCCAGAAAATTGTATAAACTTCAATAATTCATAGAAAATTAACCGTAACTCCAAATTAAATAATTTATATATGAAAAATTATCAGAAAAATTCAAGGAATCCATCTGTACCATTTTCATGCATGTTAGAACAACTTATAGCTGCTGTTTAGCACAAATCAATTAAATGGCATTTGAATAATCACATATGGAGTTTAAATTTGAATCTTGTATTCAAACCAACTTCATTTAATCTGTTGCTAGTTGCATTAGCTCAAAACACATTCATTT
>NW_025278081.1:0-1256 GCF_018294505.1 Triticum aestivum
CTTTTCAGAAGGCCATGGGCACAAGCATTCGCTTCAGCACAGCTTTCCATCCTCAAACGAGCGGTCAAGTCGAGCGTGTCAACCAGATTCTTGAAGATATGCTCAGGGCTTGTGTGATCTCCTTCGGCATGAAGTGGGAGGACTGTCTTCCTTATGCTGAATTCTCTTACAACAACAGCTTTCAAGCAAGTTCGGGCAAGGCCCCCTTTGAAATTCTATATGGCAGGAAGTGCCGTACCCCTCTCAACTGGTCTGAAACCGGTGAACGTCAGCTGCTGGGCAATGACTTAATCACAGAAGCAGAAGAGATGTGCAAAGTCATTCGTGATAACCTCAAAGCAGCTCAATCCCGCCAGAAGAGCTACTATGATAGTAAGCACCGTGATTTGGCTTTCGAGATCGGAGATCACGTTTACCTCCGCGTCTCTCCTATGAAAGGTACTCGTCGCTTCGGTATCAAAGGGAAGCTTGCCCCTAGATACGTGGGACCTTTCAAGATTGTCAGCAAGAGAGGCGTCCTCACCTATCAACTTGAGCTTCCTTCAAACTTTGCAAATGTTCATGATGTGTTCCATGTCTCTCAGCTTCGTAAGTGCTTCAAGACTCCTGACCGCACCATCAACTTCGAGGACATTGAGCTCCAAGAAGATCTCTCCTATCGTGAGCACCCAGTTGCTATTCTTGAAGAGACTGAACGCAAGACTCGCAACAAGTCAATTAAATTTCTCAAAGTCAAGTGGTCTCACCATTCCGACCGTGAAGCTACCTGGGAACGCGAGGATCACCTCCGTTCCGAATACCCGGAGTTCTTTCAGTCCTAGATCTCGGGACGAGATCTTTTCGTAGTGGTGGAGTGTTGTAACGCCCCAGATATAATTTCCATATTTGTATCCAACTCTTGCCGTCTCCGGCGCTAAGTTATATTTATTTCTCGGGTTCGGGTCTTTGTCTCCGTGTGTTGTTTACTTTTTCGTGCATCTCTTATCATGTCATCTCGTGCATCGCATTTGCATACATGTTCATCTCATGCATTTGAGCATTTTCTCCGTTGTCCGTTTTGCATTCCGGCGCTTCGTTCTCCTCCGGTGGCCATTTCCAGCTTTCTTTCATGTGTGGGGTTCAAACATTTCCGGACTGGACTAAGACTTGTCATGCGGCCTTGGTTTACTACCGGTAGACCGCCTGTCAAGTTTCGTATCATTTGGACTTCGTTTGATACTCCAACGGTTAACCGAGGGACCGAAAAGGCCTCGTGT
>NW_025278082.1:0-1256 GCF_018294505.1 Triticum aestivum
AAAAGGGTGAAATTCACAAAGCACATTATTATCACGTGTGAGTTTAGGAACTGAAAGAAGATTACGGGTCACAGATGGAACTCGAAGAACATTGCGAAGCTGAAGACTCCTATTGGCATGTCTAGTGAGAAGAGATGCTTGACCAATATGAGAGATGTGCATACCTGCTCCATTGGCGGTGTGGATCTTGTCGGAGCCATGATAGGGTTCACGAGTGTGAAGCTTCCCCATCTCGCTGGTTAGATGCTCTGTCGCCCCAGAGTCCATGTACCAGTGTGGATCGATGGAGTAGGACTGAGTGTGTCCCTGTTGCTTCTGCGGCGCGGGACGATCAGCCATGGCGACCTGACGGGCATTGTTGCGTGTATCTTTGCCGTCATTGCCAAGACCAAGGAAGCTTCGCTGGAAGCGCTTATGACACTTGGAGGCCTAGTGCCCATCGCGGCCACAAAGCTGACACACACGTGGACCGCCAGCCCCCGATAAGGTCGCAGTAGGTGGGGGGGCCGAGGCGGGCGACGGTGGCAGCCCCAAGGGAGACCGGGGTGATGAAGAAGAGCGGCCACCCTTGGTGGCGGCGTTGGCCGAGAGGGAGCCAGTGCCCCTGGTGCGGCGAGTCTCGACCCGTTGCTCAGTGAGAAGGAGCCGAGAGAAAACCTCGTGTGCCAGCATGGGTGTCGAGTTGCCCCGCTCGTTGATGATCTCGACTAAGGCATCATACTCCTCATCAAGACCATTGACAATAAACGAGTTGAACTCGGAGTCGGTGAGGGGCTGTCCAATGGAGGCCAATGTGTCGGCGAGGCCCTTGACCTTGTTGTAGAACACAGTGGCAGTGGAGTCAAGCTTCTGACACTCTCCAAGCTGACGACGGAGTGCAGAGACACGAGCCTGGGACTGCGCTGCAAAGGTGCGCTCAAGGATGGTCCAGGCCTCATGAGACGTCTTCGCGAAGACAACAAGGCCGGCAACTGCCGGCGAGAGCGACCCCTGGATGGAGGAGAGGTTCGCCTGGTCCTGCCCCGTCCAGACGCGATGGGCCGGATTGTAGACCGGACCGTGCACGCTGTCTACCAGCGCGGGTGGGCAGGGAAGCGATCCGTCGACGTAGCCTAGCAGGTAGTGACTCCCCAAGAGCGGGAGAACCTGCGCACGCCAGAAGATGTAGTTGTCGGCGGAGAGCTTGATGGTGATGAGATGACCGAAGTGAAACGGCGGCGGCGAAGACAATCCCATCGAGGAGGCTGCCTGGGGTG
>NW_025278083.1:0-1256 GCF_018294505.1 Triticum aestivum
TATATATATATATATTACAATTCTGTTTTCTGTCTTGCTGACGGAGAGGAACTTTGGAGCTTGTGGGGTTGCGTGTGTAGGTACTCCTGGCCTTTTTCCCGTGGCAGAGAAGGGGTATTAGGGTAATAGAACTAGCAAGTTACTACTATCATTCTCTCAAAGCTTTTTCTAAACCTGGTACGAATGGAGGTCTTGTTGTTTTATTACTCTTTGATTTTTTTTCATGTCATCATGTCTCACGGCATGCGAGGGTCATTCCATAGATTTGCTAACAGTAATAAAAGGTTTGGGGTGGTGGCAAGGTGAGATGATAAACTTTTAAAGCGAGGACAATGCTAAAATAAGGACGGATGAAGGCAATGAAGGTAGAGGGGAAGGAAGGAGTAGGGAGATAGATGTCGCTTTTGTAAGGAAAGAAGGAGAGATAATCTGCATTTGCCACTGGAATATCAATGAAACCACACCGCGTCATGCTTGACACATACAATTCTGAATTAGAACAATTGGGTCATACATGTGTTTTTGTTATTCCATTGCCAACGCACTAGAACAATTGTATGATCCATGTGCTTTTGTTATTCCGTGGCAACGCACGGGCATCATACTACATATATATATATATATATATATTACAATTCTGTTTTCTGTCTTGCTGACGGAGAGGAACTTTGGAGCTTGTGGGGTTGCGTGTGTAGGTACTCCTTGCCTTTTTCCCATGGCAGAGAAGGGGTATTAGGGTAATAGAACTAGCAAGTTACTACTATCATTCTCTCAAAGCTTTTTCTAAACCTGGTACGAATGGAGGTCTTGTTGTTTTATTACTCTTTGATTTTTTTTTCATGTCATCATGTCTCATGGCATGCGAGGGTCATTCCATAGATTTGCTAACAGTAATAAAAGGTTTGGGGTGGTGGCAAGGTGAGATGATAAACTTTTAAAGCAAGGACAATGCTAAAATAAGGACGGATGAAGGCAATGAAGGTAGAGGGGAAGGAAGGAGTAGGTAGATAGATGTCGCTTTTGTAAGGAAAGAAGGAGAAATAATCTGCATTTGCCACTGGAATATCAATGAAACCACATCGCGTCATGCTTGACACATACAATTCTGAATTAGAACAATTGGGTCATACATGTGTTTTTGTTATTCCATTGCCAACGCACTAGAACAATTGTATGATCCATGTGTTTTTGTTATTCTGTGGCAACGCACGGGCATCATACTATATATATATATATATATATATATATATATATAT
>NW_025278084.1:0-1256 GCF_018294505.1 Triticum aestivum
GATCGAGGAAGTCTTTTCACCTCTCGATTTTGGGAAAGTTTCCAAAATGCTATGGGAACCCGTCTCTCCTTTAGCACCGCTTTCCACCCTCAATCAAGTGGTCAAGTGGAACGCGTCAACCAAATTCTAGAAGACATGCTTCGAGCCTCTGTTATCTCGTTCGGAATGGACTGGGAGAAGTGCCTTCCATTTGCCGAATTCGCTTACAACAACAGCTATCAATCTAGCTTGGGTAAAGCCCCTTTTGAAGTTCTCTATGGACGACGATGTCGAACACCCCTTAACTGGTCAGAGACCGGGGAAAGACAATTCTTTGGCCCGGATATGATTCAGGAAGCAGAAGAACAAGTTCGTATCGTTCGTGAAAAGTTGAAAACAGCCCAATCTCGTCAAAAGAGTCAATATGACCGAAAACACAAGGCTATGACTTTCGAGGTTGACGAGAAGGCTTACCTTCGGGTCACCCCTCTGAAGGGAACCCATCGTTTCGGTATCAAAGGCAAATTGGCTCCTCGATACATTGGACCTTTTCGCATTCTTGCCAAACGAGGAGAAGTTGCCTACCAATTGGAACTACCTCCGCACCTCTCCAGAGTTCACGATGTCTTCCACATTTCTCAACTCAGGCGTTGCTTCTCGGATCCTATCCGTGAAGTGGACCACGAAACGCTTGATCTCCAAGATAATCTTACATATCGGGAGTACCCCATTCGTATCCTCGATCAAACCGAACGTACCACGCGACGTCATAATATCAAGTTTCTCAAGGTTCAATGGTCGCACCATTCTGAAGATGAAGCAACATGGGAAAGGGAGGATCGTCTTCGACTCGAGTATCCCGCCTTCTTCTCGGAGGAACCCAAATCTCGGGACGAGATTCTTTTGAGTGGGGGTGAGTTGTCACACCCTAGCTAGTCATGCATTAGAGTGTTGCATCATGTTTACTTTTTCATCAGAAACTTGAAATGGGGATGACAGAACCCCCAGTCCCCTCTGATAACCAACTAGGGTTTACTAAAATAATTTTCAATGAACCTGAAATGCCCTTCTAAAATGCCCATCATTTTTGCCTTGGTTCAGAACCTCTGCCAAAAATGGTGCACACTTTTCTAGGCCATCCTAGGGTTCTTGAGTTAAATCATAACTATTTGAATTTGGGCATTTAAAATAATATAAAATATTTAAATGCTCAAATATCTCCAAACTAAAATGTTTCATGCTGGAAATAATCCAACCATGAGCCAGGAGTAGTTTGG
>NW_025278085.1:0-1256 GCF_018294505.1 Triticum aestivum
CTGCGAGCAAACGAAGAACAAGCAAGAAACTAAGATTGCAATCTGGATATTGCGAATATAAGATGAAAGCTTTATTGATCAAGGTGGGGTTCTGTGACGCCTTTGTCTGGTCGTTGAACACAAACGAAGTACGCGAAGTTGCAGCTATGGCGAACTTTTAATCTAAACAAAACCCAAAGTCTAAACGATGCCCTAAGAGCTGTATATATGGAGGAAGAGGGGGGAATTTCGTGGCCCTTGGTGGAGGGGTCCGAAATCAACCCTATCTCTTGTTTCCCCACACATACGGACTCTAAAAATAGCCTATACTTATGTATTTCGAAATTACATGGGCCTGGCCCAATAATAAGGTGACGCAGCACCTAAAATAGCCTCGGGACGAAATTTATGAAGTGGCATCTTGCATATTTCGTCCAAGGCTTCATGCACCCATTATGGTGGCTTCAAAGTCCTGAAATCATCACTTGTAACTCCGTTCTTGTTCCCCTTGCGCATGCCATCATCTCCATGCTTGTTCTTGCTCCAATGTTTATCCTTCTCCAAGCTAGGCCCTTCATTTGTAAGCAAAACAAATGTATCCAATTTAGGCAGCATCATATTCTCATGAACATTAGAATCATTACCAAGAAACGAAAGTACCTGGTAATTTAGTTGGCATGCACGAGCTCTAGTAATTGGTCCAGTATGTATAGCAGCAGGGGTTGTGGGTGTAACAATTGTATTGATGTCCTCATCAGTTCGGATATGATGAACTAACCCTAATTTTTTGTGGCTTTTTCGTGGACTATAGGTATGAAGAACGGACTCGATCTAAACTACGAAAAACTGTAAAATCTCAACGAGCAACTTGGAAATCTGATACCACTTGATAGAGGCAAAGGTGTCCCGTCTTTCTATGAGATGATGGATATCGCTTTGGTGGCAGTCGACTTTGACGATCCGACTACGAACGTGCGAGGACGTCGCGCCTTAGCAATCGCTAAACCAACTCCGAGAGGTTATTGACCACGCCGGAGCACGATCAACCTGACCACGAGGGTCTGTTTCCTGCGAGCAAACGAAGAACAAGCAAGAAACTGAGATTGCAATCTGGATATTGCGAATATAAGATGAAAGCTTTATTGATCAAGGTGGGGTTCTGTGACGCCTTTGTCTGGTCGTTGAACACAAACGAAGTACGCGAAGTTGCAGCTATGGCGAACTTTTAATCTAAACAAAACCCAAAGTCTAAACGATGCCCTAAGGGCTGTATATAT
>NW_025278086.1:0-1256 GCF_018294505.1 Triticum aestivum
GCAACCTTGGTTAGTCGGTCTGTGATGACCCAGATGGCGTCATTCCCACGCTGTGATCGGGGTAATCCGACAATGAAGTCCATTCCGATTTCATCCCATTTCCACTCCGGTATCCTGTTAGGCTGGAGTAGCCCTGCTGGCTTTTGGTGCTCGGCCTTGATGCGCTGACATGAATCGCAACAAGCAACGAATGTGGCTATATCTCTTTTCATACCGTGCCACCAAAATCTTTCCTGAATGTCCTTGTACATTTTGGTTCCTCCAGGATGTATCGAGTATGGAGCGGTGTGGCTCTCCGTCAAGATCTGTTGCTTGAGTTCCTCAATGTTAGGTACGCAAAGTCTGTCCCGGTACCATAATGTTCCTTCACTGTCCGTGACGAATTCTGAAGTCTTACTACGGTTCATTTTCTTCTTTATGCCTTCGATACTGGGATGTCCCTATTGAGCCTTCTTGATTTGTTCCACTAGGGTGGGTTGTATCTCCAGGTTCGATATGGTGCCCTCAGAGACTAACATCATGTTGAGCCGAGTGAACTCTCGCTGAAACTCAGGCCTCAAGTTTTGCTGACCGTCACTGTCCGGGCTGGGGTTTCGGCTAAGGGCATCGGCCACTACATTTGCTTTTCCTGGGTGGTAGTGGATGCCGACGTCATAGTCTTTGACCAGTTCCAACCAGCGTCGTTGGCGTAAATTCAGCTCTGGCTGTGTGAAGATATATTTGAGGCTCTTATGGTCCGTATACATTTCACAGCGATTTCCCAACAGAAAGTGCCTCCACTCCTTGAGTGCATGTATAACTGCTGCTAGTTCCAAGTCATGTGTTGGGTAATTTTCCTCATGTTTTCGCAGCTGTCTGGAGGCATATGCGACAACTTTGCCATCCTGCATTAGCACACATCCGAGACCTTTTCGGGACGCGTCACAATACACCTCAAAGCTCTTGTGTATGTCTGGTACGGTTAAGACTGGTGCGGTTGTTAGCTTCTTCTTGAGTTCTTGGAAGCTCTGCTCACATGCTTCCGTCCATACGAATTTCTTGTCCTTCTTGAGTAACTGTGTTATAGGTTTTGCCACAGTGGAGAATCCTTCAATAAACCTCCTGTAATACCCGGCCATCCCTAGGAAACTCCGCACATCTGTAACATTCGCGGGTGGCTTCCAGTCTAGTATGGCCTTGACTTTTTCTGGGTCTACGGCCACGCCTTCTTGGTTCAAAATATGGCCCAAGAAACCAACTTGTCTTAGCCAAAATTC
>NW_025278087.1:0-1256 GCF_018294505.1 Triticum aestivum
GAATTTCCTGATTTAATTTAAATCCAGAAATATCATTTACTGCGTCAGCCTGACATCACAGTGACATCAGCAGGTCAACAGAGCTGGCTCGGGTCAAACCTGACGTGTGGGGTCCACACGTCAGTGTCACAGGGGCTAATCCCGCGTTGACCCGGGGCTGGTTAGCTTTGACTAAGCCCTGGGGCCCACTTGTCAGCGTCAGTAGGTGGTGGATTAGTGGTTAATCAACTAGGCCACGTCAGCTCGCCGGAGTTCTGGCCGGCGGCGACCAACAGTGCGGCGGCGATAGTGGTTTTGGTCGTTTCGGCCACCAAATGGAACGCGGCGACCACCGGAGTGAAGCTGAGGACGACCCGCGGCTCTTGGCGGAGTCAGTTGGGGTCGGGGTGGCCGGAGTTGACGGCGGTGAGCTCGGCTGCGGCCGCCGGGGTTCGGTCGTGCACGGGAGTGGTGCTGGAGCTCGAAGTCGAGCAAAGTGAGGCGCTAGGGATGCTCTACTTGGTTCTGTGAACGCGTTGGACTCGCCGGGGTGACCAAATGGTCACCGGAGCTGCGTCGACGGCGAGCTCGGCGACGGCGGAGGTTCGGCCGTGGTGGAGATGCAGCTACGGTGAGGGAACGAGGGGAAGAAGAGGGGGAAACGGTGGCGTAGCTCACCGCGGTTGCAGTGGGCGTCGAAGCGGGCTCGGGGACGCGCTGGAGACGGCGAATTCGTCGGCGACGGTGGTCGGAGCCCGAAGAGGGGAACAGCGACGTGGCGACGATGCACGGCTTCCGGGGACTCGTGGAGCGGTGGGGAGGAAGAGGGAGTTGTGGCGGAGCTTCTGAGCTACTCGGGGGAGCGAGGGGTGGCCGGAGGCAGTGGCTAAGGCGAACGGCGGCGACGGTGATCTTCGGCCGAGAGCGAGAGAGAGCGAGGGAGAAACGGGGGAGAGTGAGAGGGAGCAGGGGGAGAGGCGTGGCGTCGTCCAGGGCGTCGAGCGAGGAGGGGAGGGCAGGCAAGCAGGCGAGCAGGTGGCGTGGCGCGGTGGCCGTGCGCGCGCGCCGGCCACACTCCCCTCCCTCTGTCGGGACGAAGACGACAGAGGAGGGAGGTGGGCTGGGCCGGCTGCTGGCTGGGCCGGCCAGCTGGCTGGGCTGAACAGGGAGGAGCCCAGGTAAGCTTCTCCCTTTTAGTTTTTTTTCTGTTTTCTGTTTTATTTAATATAACTGCAACTTTGTTGAATTAAATAAAATACCTAGGCAACTCCAAAATT
>NW_025278088.1:0-1256 GCF_018294505.1 Triticum aestivum
AACTAACTCATTAGTCACAATGCTTGCAAGGCTTATAGTGATGTGCATTACCGAGTGGGCCCTGAGATACCTCTCCGACAATCGGAGTGACAAATCCTAATCTCGAAATACGCCAACCCAACAAGTACCTTTGGAGACACCTGTAGAGCACCTTTATAATCACCCAGTTACGTTGTGACGTTTGGTAGCACACAAAGTGTTCCTCCAGTAAACGGGAGTTGCATAATCTCATAGTCATAGGAACATGTATAAGTCATGAAGAAAGCAATAGCAACATACTAAACGATCGGGTGCTAAGCTAATGTAATGGGTCATGTCAATCACGTCATTCTCCTAATGAGGTGATCCCGTTAATCAAATGACAACTCATGTCTATGGCTAGGAAACATAACCATCTTTGATTAACGAACTAGTCAAGTAGAGGCATACTAGTGACACTTTGTTTGTCTATGTATTCACACATGTATTATGTTTCCAGTTAATACAATTCTAGCATGAATAATAAACATTTATCATGATATAAGGAAATATATAATACTTTATTATTGCCTCTAGGGCATATTTCCTTCAGTCTCCCACTTGCACTAGAGTCAATAATCTAGTTCACATCGCCATGTGATTTAACATCAATAATTCACATCACCATGTGATTAACACCCATAGTTCACATCTCTATGTGACCAACACTCAAAGGGTTTACTAGAGTCAATAATCTAGTTCACATCGCTATGTGATTACCACCCAAAGAGTACTAAGGTGTGATCATGTTTTGATTGTGAGATAATTTTAGCCAACGGGTCTGTCACATCCAGATCCGTAAGTATTTTGCAAATTTCTATGTCTACAATGCTCTGCACAGAGCTACTCTAGCTAATTGCTCCCACTTTCAATATGTATCTAGACCGAGACTCAGAGTCATCTAGATTTAGTGTCAAAACTTGCATCGACGTAACCCTTTACGATGAACCTTTTGTCACTTCCATAATCGAGAAACATATCCTTATTCCACTAAGGATAATTTTGACCGTTGTCCAGTGATCTACTCCTAGATCACTATTGTACTCCCTTGCCAAAATCAGTGTAGGGTATACAATAGATCTGGTACACAGCATGGCATACTTTATAGAACCTATGGCCAAGGCATAGGGAATGACTTTCATTCTCTTTCTATCTTCTGCCGTGGTCGGGCTTTGAGTCTTACTCAATTTCACACCTTGTAACACAGGCAAGAACTCTTTCTTTGACTGTTCTATTTT
>NW_025278089.1:0-1256 GCF_018294505.1 Triticum aestivum
AGCTAGATATATTATTCCAGAGCTCCCCAACAGGTGGCATAATTTTTGGACATATATTAATATATATAACTAATATATTTCCAATGCAAATATTTATGCATTAATTCCAAATGCCCAAAATAAATACCTATGAGCTCTTAAAAATATTGGTTTGATTTTTATCTCTGTCCAATATTTTCAGAGAGCAACATGAGCATTTTCTTGGACCCTTTTGGAGAAATTTTTATTTGGGTCATTTTCAAAAATGATTCTGAGGGTTTCACAAATCCCCATTTCAAGTTTCTGATGAAAGAGTAAACATGATGCAACACTCTAATGCATGACTAGCTAGGGTGTGACAACTCACCCCCACTCAAAAGAATCTCGTCCCGAGATTTGGGTTCCTCCGGGAAGAAGGCGGGATACTCGAGTCGAAGACGATCCTCCCTTTCCCAAGTTGCTTCATCCTCAGAATGGTGCGACGATTGAACTTTGAGAAACTTGATATTATGACGTCGGGTGGTACGTTCGGCCTGATCGAGGATACGAACGGGGTACTCTCGATATGTAAGATTATCTTGGAGATCAAGCGTTTCGTGGTCCACTCCACGGATAGGATCCGAGAAGCAACGCCTGAGTTGAGAAACGTGGAAGACATCGTGGACTCTGGAGAGGTGCGGAGGTAGTTCCAACTGGTAGGCAACTTCTCCTCGTTTGGCGAGAATGCGAAAAGGTCCAATGTAACGAGGAGCCAATTTGCCCTTAATACCGAAACGATGGGTTCCCTTCAGAGGGGTGACCTGAAGATAAGCCTTCTCGTCAACCTCGAAAGTCATAGCCTTATGTTTTCGGTCATATTGACTCTTTTGACGAGATTGGGCTGTTTTCAACTTTTCACGAACGATACGAACTTGTTCTTCTGCTTCCTGAATCATATCCGGGCCAAAGAATTGTCTTTCCCCGGTCTCTGACCAGTTAAGGGGTGTTCGACACCGTCGTCCATAGAGAACTTCAAAAGGGGCTTTACCCAAGCTAGATTGATAGCTGTTGTTGTAAGCGAATTCGGCAAATGGAAGGCACTTCTCCCAGTCCATTCCGAATGAGATAACAGAGGCTCGAAGCATGTCTTCTAGAATCTGGTTGACGCGTTCCACTTGACCACTCGACTGAGGGTGGAAGGCGGTGCTAAAGGAGAGACGGGTTCCCATAGCATTTTGGAAGCTTTCCCAAAATCGAGAGGTGAAAAGACTTCCTTGATCCGAGTTAATTTCCAAAGG
>NW_025278090.1:0-1256 GCF_018294505.1 Triticum aestivum
CCAAACATGTTCATCTCCTCCTTGCGACTCGTGGGTGTGCCGCTTTTCTCGCAATCTCACCTGACCTGAAAAATTGACAATCGGCATAATCAATCTATGTAATTATGACTTTTTGCCACCGTCGATCCATATCGTACCATGCGCGCCACCTAACGAGTTGCAACCAATAAACCCGCTTAGCTATTAACAGATTGATTTTTTTACATGCCTTGGATTTGAAAATTAGTTGAACAGATTCCTTTTTTTAAGCTCACAGGCGTGTCTTTCCTGGGATTTCACCTGAAACGACGCAAATCATGGAGAACAGCCCCTGCCATGGTAGGTCTTATGCATCAGTTTGTTAATTTTCTACCTAATAGCTACTATAGTAGGAATCCCCTACTAGCTAGTAATCCTATGTGTGCAATCAGCAGATGTGTTATGTGTGCACATCAAAATTCATCTAGTGCTATTAATTTGCAGATTCAGATAACTTTTGTTGGAGGCGTTGGTATGTTGTGGAAAGATTCAACTAGTAATTTTTGTTGGAGGCGCTGGTATGCTGGCACATCTCGTGTATGATTGATTCTAGACAGCTCATCTGAATCAGATTATATACAAGGTGGGAGTAGATCGGGTTTTTCCCCGCATCGGCTACGCTGCGATCTAGATATAATATATTTCTCTGATGAGCAGCATTTCAGTAACTAGTTTACTAACCTTTTTTGTGCCTTCTTCTGAGCCGAGGATAGCAAACGATGAAGCAGAATGCGATAAGTGCTACTGGAGCAGCTACAGATATGGCAATTACCCATGGTTTGATTCCTTTTCCTTAAGAATTAAAAATCAAGAATTCTTCTAAGGGAAAATAAATAAACATCAATAAATTATGATAAGAGAAACCATGTCAACCAAATTATAACTTCAATTGTTTGAACACCCAAATTGAAGTGAATTGGTGGTCGATCACTGATCACATACTCTTTCCTGTAGTAGTGGTGGTGGTGGTCGGCACCGGAGCGATGGATGATGGAGTGACCCGCCGCATGGGTTGGCCCTGGTAGAACAGATTCACGTCGAACCTGATGTTGCAGCGCAGCACGAGGATCTGTCCACCCAGGCGCACCGCCGTGGTGGTGTTGACCATGGCGATGATCCGCTGGAGGCACGCCAGGCAGTCCCCAGTGGGCAGATCCGGCGTGCACTGAGCCAGAGAGTAGAGCGTCCGGGTAACAGTGCTAACGGAGTCCATGACCGCGGTGGCGTACCGCCTCTCT
>NW_025278091.1:0-1256 GCF_018294505.1 Triticum aestivum
AAATTATGATGTGGCTTTGAATGGTGCATTTTGAACACACAAAAAGTCAGGAGTTCAAATAAGTTTTAAAAAATGAAATCCCTTTGTAACAGACGAGTTTCCGTATGAAATCCTGATACTTTGAAAGAGATTGTCCGTTTAGTACACGAAGTGCACCCAGTTTTTGCCGTAACCCTCTCAACTATCTTGGACATGCTATGTGGATGAAATGATGATACCATGCCAAGTTTCAACCTTTTCAGAGTTCATTTGAAATGCTTTTCAATTTTATGGTCTTATAGCTCAAAATAATTAGTAAATGCATGAAAAATAACAAATGAAGTCAGAAAGGATTGAAAAATGATGATGTGGCTTTGAATGGTGCATTTTGAACACACAAAAAGTCAGGAGTTCAAATAAGTTTTAAAAAATGAAACGCTTTGTAACAGACGAGTTTCCGTATGAAATCCTGATACTTTGAAAGAGATTGTCCGCTTTGTACACGAAGTGCATCCAGTTTTTGCCGTAACCCTCTTAACTTTCTTGCACATGCTATGTGGATGAAATGATTATACCATGCCAACTTTCAACCTTTTCAGAGTTCATTTGAAATGCTTTTCAATTTTGTGGTCTTATAGCTCAAAATAATTAGTAAATGCATGAAAAATAACAAATGAAGTCGGAAAGGATTGAAAAATGATGATGTGGCTTTGAATGGTGCCTTTTGAACACACAAAAAGTCAGGAGTTCAAATAAGTTTTAAAAAATGAAATCGCTTTGTAACAGACGAGTTTCCGTATGAAATCCTGATACTTTGAATGAGATTGTCCGCTTTGTACACGAAGTGCATCCAGTTTTTGCCGTAACCCTCTTAACTTTCTTGCACATGCTGTGTGGATGAAATGATGATACCATGCCAACTTTCAACCTTTTCAGAGTTCATTTGAAATGCTTTTCAATTTTATGGTCTTATAGCTCAAAATAATTAGTAAATGCATGAAAAATAACAAATGAAGTCAGAAAGTATTGAAAAATGATTATGTGGCTTTGAATGGTGCATTTTGAACACACAAAAAGTCAGGAGTTCAAATAAGTTTTAAGAAATGAAATCCCTTTGTAACAGACGAGTTTCCGTATGAAATCCTGATACTTTGAAAGAGATTGTCCATTTTGTACATGAAGTGCATCCAGTTTTTGCCGTAACCCTCTTAACTTTCTTGCACATGCTATGTGGATGAAATGATGATACCATGCCAACTTTCAACCTTTTCAGAGTT
>NW_025278092.1:0-1256 GCF_018294505.1 Triticum aestivum
GGCGCAGGAGGAGTCCTACTCCTACCGGGAGTAGGACTCCCCTCCAATCCTATTCCAACTAGGATTCCCAAGGGGGAAAGAGGGAGAGGGGTGGCCGGCCACCTCTCCTAGTCCTAATAGGACTAGGGGAAGGGGGGAGGCGCGCAGCCCCCTTGGGCTGCCCCTTTCTCCTTTCCACTAAGGCCCATGATGGCCCATATGGCTCCCGGGGGGTTCCGGTAACCTCCCGGTAACCCGGTAAAATCCCGATTTCACCCGGAACACTTCCGATGTCCAAACATAGACTTCCAATATATCAATCTTTATGTCTTGACCATTTCGAGACTCCTCGTCATGTCCGTGATCACATCCGGGACTCCGAACAACCTTCGGTACATCAAAATGCATAAACTCATAATATAACTGTCATCGTAACCTTAAGCGTGCGGACCCTACGGGTTCGAGAACAATGTAGACATGACCGAGACACGTCTCCGGTCAATAACCAACAGCGGGACCTGGATGCCCATATTGGCTCCTACATATTCTACGAAGATCTTTATCGGTCAGACCGCATAACAACATACGTTGTTCCCTTTGTCATCGGTATGTTACTTGCCCGAGATTCGATCGTCGGTATCCAATACCTAGTTCAATCTCGTTATTGGCAAGTCTCTTTACTCGTTCCGTAATACATCATCTCACAACTAACATATTAGTTGTAATGCTTGCAAGGCTTATGTGATGTGTATTACCGAGAGGGCCCAGAGATACCTCTCCGACAATCGGAGTGACAAATCCTAATCTCGAAATACGCCAACCCAACATCGACCATTGGAGACACCTGTAGTACTCCTTTATAATCACCCAGTTACGTTGTGACGTTTGGTAGTACCCAAAGTGTTCCTCCGGTAAACGGGAGTTGCATAATCTCATAGTCATAGGAACATGTATAAGTCATGAAGAAAGCAATAGCAACATACTAAACGATCGGGTGCTAAGCTAATGGAATGGGTCATGTCAATCAGATCATTCTACTAATGATGTGACCTCATTAATCAAATAACAACTCATTGTTCATGGTTAGGAAACTTAACCATCTTTGATTAACGAGCTAGTCAAGTAGAGGCATACTAGTGACACTCTGTTTGTCTATGTATTCACACATGTATTATGTTTCCGGTAAATACAATTCTAGCATGAATAATAAACATTTATCATGATTATAAGGAAATAAATAATAACTTTATTATTGCCTCTAGGGCATATTTCCTTCA
>NW_025278093.1:0-1256 GCF_018294505.1 Triticum aestivum
ATTGAATGGTCAGAGAAATAATGAGCAACCTTCTTTGTGGTCATGTATATTCCATACACAAGCTTCTGATAATGAGGATATCTCTGCTTGGATGGAGTCAAGACTTCAGACAAATAATACACTGGGCGCTGAACTTTGAGAGCTTTTCCTTCTTCTTCCCGCTCGACCGTTAGCACAGTACTGACGACTTGTCCTGTGGCTGCGATGTAGAGCAACAGAGGCTCTTTGCTGATTGGAGCAGCAAGCACCGGCTGGGTGGAGAGCAGAGCTTTTAGCTCGGCAAACGCTGCATCAGCTTCTGGAGTCCACTCGAACTTGTCAGCCTTCTTCATCAGTCGGTAAAGAGGCAATGCCTTTTCACCGAGTCGCGAGATGAATCGACTTAATGCAGCCAAGCATCCAGTAAGCTTCTGGACATCGTGCACTCGCACAGGGCGTTTCATTCGGAGAATAGTGCCAATCTTTTCTGGGTTGGCGTCGATCCCCCGTTCGGAAACGAGAAAACCGAGTAACTTACCACCAGGAACTCCAAATGTGCACTTTGATGGATTGAGCTTGATATCATACCTTCTGAGGTTGGCAAATGTTTCGGCGAGGTCAGCGAGCAGGTCGGAACCTTTTCGTGACTTGACAACAATATCATCCATATAAGCTTCCACATTCCGACTGATTTGAGTGAGTAGACACTTCTGGATCATTCGCATAAATGTGGCTCCGGCATTCTTGAGGCCGAATGGCATGGTGATATAGCAGAAGCACCCGAATGGAGTAATGAAAGCTGTTTTTACTTCATCGGGCCCATACAGACGGATCTGGTGGTACCCGGAGTAAGCATCTAAAAAAGACAACCTCTCGCATCCCGCGGTCGAGTCAACAATTTGATCTATGCGAGGGAGAGGAAAGTGATCTTTCGGGCAGGCCCGGTTGATGTGCTTGAAATCAATGCACATTCGGAGCGACTTGTCCTTCTTAGGAACCATGACGACATTAGCGAGCCACTCGGAGTGGAATATCTCTCGGATAAATCCTGCCGCCAACAGTCGAGCCACTTCTTCACCGATGGCCTTTCTCTTCTGGACGGCGGACCGCCGAAGATGTTCTTTGACTGGCTTTGCAGACTTGTCGACTCTTAGGCGATGCTCAGCCAGTCCCCTGGGAACACCTGGCATGTCAGCGGGCTTCCATGCAAAAATGTCCCAGTTCTCACGGAGGAACTGGATGAGCGCTTCTTCCTATTTTGGGTCGAGTGTTGTGGA
>NW_025278094.1:0-1256 GCF_018294505.1 Triticum aestivum
CTCTCTCTCCCGCCCGACCGAACACCACCGTCGCCGCCGTTCGCCATAGCCACCGTCTCCGACCACCCCTCGCTCCCCCGACCAGCTCAGGAGCTCCGCCTCGACTCCCTCTTCCTCCCCACCGCTCCACGGGTCCCCGGAAGCCCTGCATCGCCGCCACGTCGCCGTTCCCCTCTTCGGGCTCCGACCACCGTCGCCGTCGAATTCGCCGTCTCCAGCGCGTCCCCGAGCCCGCTACGACGCCCACTGCAACCGCGGTGAGCTACGCCACCGTTCCCCCCTCTTCTCCCCCTCGTTCCCTCACCGTAGCTTCCTCCCCACCACGGCCGAACCTCCGCCGTCGGCGAGCTCGCCGTCGACGCAGCTCCGGTGACCATTTGGTCACCCCGGCGAGTCCAACGAGTTCACAGAACCCCGTAGAGTATCCCTAGCGCCTCGTATTGCTCGACTTCGAGCTCCAGCACCGTTCCCGTGCACGACCGAACCCCGGCGGCCGCAGCTGAGCTCACCGCCGTCGACTCCGGCCACCCCGACCCCAACGGGCTCTGCCAAGAGCTGCGGGTTGTCCTCAGCTCCACTCCGGTGGCCTCCACGGTCCATTTGGTGGCCGAAACGACCAAAACCACTCCCGCCGCCGCGCTAACGGTCGCCGCCGGCCAGAACTCCGGCGGGCTGACGTGGCCTAGTTAATTAGTCACTAACCCCCCCACCTACTGACGCTGACAAGTGGGCCCAGGGCCTAGTCAAAGCTAACTAGCCCGGGTCAACGCGGGATTAGCCCCTGTGTCACTGACGTGTGGACCCCACACGTCAGGTTTGACCCGAGCCAGCCCTGTTGACCTGCTGATGCCACTGTGACGTCAGGCTGACGCAGTAATTGAATTTCTGGATTTAAATTAAATCAGGAAATTCCAGAATATTAATTAAACTTCAAAAATTCATAACTTTTATTCTGTAACTCCAAATTGGACAAATTATATATGAAAAATGATCAGAAAAATCCAATCTATCCATCTGTACTATTTTCATGCATGATCAAACAAGTTAACTTGATGTTTTAAGCAGAACAAGAAAAGGCACTTTAAAAGGCCATATTTGAATTTGGAATTTGAATCTTTGATTCAAATTTGTTCAAACACTTCTGGCTTTAGTTGCATTAGCCCAACACACTCATATTGCCATGTTTCATGCATGCATCATATTGTTGCACATTGTTTGGTGATGCTTGTGTATCGATGTCCTTTGCGACAGGATCT
>NW_025278095.1:0-1256 GCF_018294505.1 Triticum aestivum
GGGCGTTCGCAACCGCCACAACACTCTCAGACTTGTGAGAAGCAGCGCACGCAAGATTGGCGGCATGCTAGGCCACGGAGGCCGCCGGCCACAGTCGTAGACATGCGAAGGGCAATCCGCGTAGAGGGAAGTGTTCGGATACTTCTCCATCATCAAAAATTATAAAAAATTACCATCGCTCCTATAGCACATGTGCCCACGTCGTGTAAAAAACTCATGATTTCATCGCGATCCAAGTATTTTATAATATTCACGCCGCACCGTTACCGCAGAACGTCTACTACTGTGTCATCGCCATCCGTGAGGGGGCCACACCCCGGAGACGCGCGCCGCCTCTTCAGACATGCCACAACACCACCCCGCATGTATGAGGGGCCGGTGCGACGCTCCGGTGGCATTGCTACCCACAGGGCCCCCGTCCCGCCTAACCCTGGAGCGGCTGACCACAAAATCTAGCCCTTTGACTTTCCACGGACGGGCTTCAAACAGTGGAACTCTCCACCCGGTTGTATTAGGTCCGCATAGAGGGACACCTGGGAGCAACATGCGGGCCAAAACCACAGCTAGATCCCCTCCGAGTAGACCCGACGCGTCCGTTTCCCCCTCTAGGTGCCGGCAGCGGCGCCGTCCGTGAGGGGGGCCACGCCCCGGAGACGCGTGCCAGGCGTTTGCAACCGCCACAACACATCAGACTTGTGAGAAGCCCTGCACACAAGATTGGCGGCATGCTAGCCCACGAAGGCCGCCGGCCACTGTCGTAGACATGTGAAGGGCAATTTGCATAGAGCGAAGTGTTCGGATACTTCTCCATCACCAAAATTTATGAACAATTACGATCGCTCCTATAACACATGTGCCCACGTTGTGTAAAAAACTCTTGATTTTATCGCGATCCGTGTATTTAATAATATTCACGCCGCACCGTTACCGCAGAACGTCTACTACTGTGTTATCGCCGTCCGCGAGGGGGGCCACACATCGGAGACGCGAGCCGCCTCTTCGGACATGCCACAACACTACCCCGCATGTATGAGGGGCCGGTGCGATGCTCCGGTGGCATTGCTACCCCCTAATTCCCCCGTCCCGCCTAACCCTGGAGTGGTTGACCATGAGATCTAGCCCTTTGACTTTCCATGGAAGGGCTTTGACGAGTGGACCTCTCCACCCGGTTGTGTCAGGTCAGCATAGAGGGACACCTGGAAGCAACATCCGGGCCAAACCCACAGCTACACCCCATCTGTGTAGACCCGACGCAT
>NW_025278096.1:0-1256 GCF_018294505.1 Triticum aestivum
GGGAGGTGATCACGGGTATATACTATACATACATACATACTATACAGATGGTGACTAAAGTCGGGTCAGCTCATTGAGTACCCGCAAGTGATTCTGACGAGGGGGCTGAAAGGACAGGTGGCTCCATCCCGGTAGAGGTGGGCCTGGGTTCCCGACGGCCCTCAACTGTTACTTTGTGGCGGAGCGACAGGGGAGGTTGAGACCACCTAGGAGACAGGTGGGCCTGGCCCTGTTCGGCGTTCGCGGATACTTAACACGCTTAACGAGATCTTGGTATTTGATCTGAGTCTGGCTACGAGCCTATACGCACTAACCATCTACGTGGGAGTAGTTATGGGTATCCCGACGTCGTGGTATCAGCCGAAGCACTTCAGACGTCAGCGACGGAGCGGCGCGCGCCGAATTGGACTGGAACGCCACTAGGCTAGGTCTGCTTTCGGCCGCCCACGCAACATGCACGTGTGCTCAGGGCGATGGGCCCAGACCCCTGCGCGCTTAGGTTTAGACCGGCGTGCTGGCCTCTCTGTTTTGCCTAGGTGGGGCTGCGACGTGTTGATCTTCCGAGGCCGGGCATGACCCAGGAAAGTGTGTCCGGCCAAATGGGATCGAGCGTGTTGGGCTATGTGGTGCACCCCTGCAGGGAAGTTAATCTATTCGAATAGCCGTGATCTTCGGTAACAGGACGACTTGGAGTTGTACCTTGACCTTATGACAACTAGAACCGGATACTTAATAAAACACACCCTTCCAAGTTCCACAGACAACTCGGTGATCGCTTTTCTACAGGGCGACGAGGAGAGGATCGCCGGGTAGGATTATGCTATGCGATGCTACTTGGAGATACTACTTGGAGATGCTACTTGGAGGTCTTCATTCTACTCTCTACTACCTGTTGCAAGACAGGTGACCAGAAGCGTAGTCTTCGTTAAGACTAGCTATCCCCCTCTTATTCTGGCATTCTGCAGTTCAGTCCACTGATATGGCCCTTTACACATATACCCATGCATATGTAGTGTAGCTCCTTGCTTGCGAGTACTTTGGATGAGTACTCACGGTTGCTTTTCTCCCTCTTTTCCCCTTTCCCTTCTACCTGGTTGTCGCAACCAGATGCTGGAGCCCTGGAGCCAGACGCCACCGTCGACGACGACTACTACCCCGGAGGTGTCTACTACTACGTGCAGCCCGCTGACGACGACCTGGAGTAGTTTAGGAGGATCCCAGGCAGGAGGCCTGCGCCTCTTTCGATCTGTACCCCA
>NW_025278097.1:0-1255 GCF_018294505.1 Triticum aestivum
GCACAACACCTATGCCATTTTCACGACAGAGCACCTCGCCGGAGCTCAACTCCGGCGGTGCCTCCCCAGCTGCACAAACAACGACTCGTTCCTTAGGATTAATAGATCGACGAGGGAGAACCCCCAACTTAACTACCGAATCCTTATCTAATGACTTATTAATAGGACCACATGGGAACACGCCCCCCCCCCCTCTGTCGCAAACGGAAATCCCTCAATCGAGTTTTCAGAGAAGAATCAACATGAATAAGATGCATACCTATCTCACCTGGCCAAGGTGGGGGCTCGATGGGTCGTTGCTGAGCTTGAATCGGTCGAGGCAGACGATCTACTGGCGGCGCTGCGGCCAAACGATGCCCGACGGAAGAAATTCCGGCGGGATGTTGGCGATGCCCTCCCATGATGGCGGTCTGTGTTGAGCCTGAATGGGTTCGCCGTCCTGAAGTTCTCCCACCGCGCAGCCTGACGCGGATCCGATGACTCAGCCTCCTGGATCACCCAGAAGAGGAGCTCCAAATCCTCGCAGCTGTCGTCTCCGATGAAGCGCGCGCGCTCGACGAAGTTCGCATGGCGGAGGATGTGGAGGTGGATCTCCCCCCACTCGTCCCGGTCGGGGAAGCGCTCCATCACCACCCGACGCATCTCGCCGCGAGCCTCCGGCGAGTGTGGGTCGATCTCGAACAGCGGCGCCGCCACAGGCGGTGGAAGCGCCCGCGGTTCCGCTACCCTCGCCACCGGTGATAGCCGGCGAACCCGCACGCCACGGCGACGCGCTCCAGCCATGAGGGATCTGAGATGGGGATCTGGGGCGGGGAGAGCTCGATGAGATGTGAGGGTGGGTGGGACGCTGGGGGTTGGGGTGCTTTAATGACGCCGACGGTGCTTCGCCCGAGTTGCGGGGGGAGGGAGAGCGAGGCATCCCTCAAAAAAACCTGCTGCCCAATCCAGATCAATCTGCGAGGCTTTTGTCCCATGGTGTGACTACTGATTGCGAGCGCACACGGTGGGTTTCTCTTTCTTGTCTGTGGCTCTTGCACTAGTGTATTTCCGCTCCTGGGCTATTGTATTTTCGTTATTTTTCATTCCGCTCTGCACATACCGTGTGACAGCTTGGGAGGACAAAAGATGGGCGGCCGTCCGTCCACGGGCAGCCCATGGGAAGGAGGAAGCCGAGCCGAGGAATTTTGCTGCCAGCCGTTGGTCACACGCTCTTGCACTAGCACATGGCAAATGGCAGTGCTCTGCTATTAGCTAG
>NW_025278098.1:0-1255 GCF_018294505.1 Triticum aestivum
ATACCGAAACGATGGGTTCCCTTCAGAGGGGTGACCCGAAGATAAGCCTTCTCGTCAACCTCGAAAGTCATAGCCTTATGTTTTCGGTCATATTGACTCTTTTGACGAGATTGGGCTGTTTTCAACTTTTCACGAACGATACGAACTTGTTCTTCTGCTTCCTGAATCATATCCGGGCCAAAGAATTGTCTTTCCCCGGTCTCTGACCAGTTAAGGGGTGTTCGACACCGTCGTCCATAGAGAACTTCAAAAGGGGCTTTACCCAAGCTAGATTGATAGCTGTTGTTGTAAGCGAATTCGGCAAATGGAAGGCACTTCTCCCAGTCCATTCCGAACGAGATAACAGAGGCTCGAAGCATGTCTTCTAGAATTTGGTTGACGCGTTCCACTTGACCACTCGACTGAGGGTGGAAGGCGGTGCTAAAGGAGAGACGGGTTCCCATAGCATTTTGGAAACTTTCCCAAAATCGAGAGGTGAACAGACTTCCTCGATCCGAGTTGATTTCCAAAGGAACACCATGAAGAGACACTATACGGGAGATGTATAAGTCTGCCAGCTGGCTAGCGGTTATACTCTCACGAACAGGCAAGAAATGGGCTACTTTAGAAAGACGATCGACAACGACGAAGATAGCATTATTCCCTCTCTTGGTCCTGGGAAAACCGGTAATGAAATCCATACCAATTTTATCCCATTTCCATTCAGGAATAGCTAAGGGTTGAAGGGTACCAGCAGGCCGTTGATGCTCTGCTTTTACACGACGACAGATGTCGCAATTAGCAATATACTGAGCAATTTCTCTCTTCATCCTAGTCCACTAGAACCTCTGGCGTAGGTCCTGATACATCTTAGTACTACCGGGATGAATAGTGAGAGGAGATTCATGAGCCTCCTTAAGGATCAACTGCCGTAGATGCTGGTTCTTGGGAACCACTAGACGGTTCTCAAAGTACACAACACCATGATCATTTGTGGAGAAACAACTAGCACCTCCGCTAGCAATGTTCTCTTTGATTTTAGATATTCCCTTATCTCGCTTTTGGGCAGCGATGATTTGATCCGTAAGAGTAGGTTTTGCTACCAAGGTGGAAAGAAAACCTTGAGGTACAATGTGAAGGTTAAGCTTCCGAAATTCCTCATGGAGAAGCGGTTGACTTTGTTGTAACATCAGGTTGTTACAATAAGATTTACGACTTAGCGCATCAGCCATGACGTTGGCTTTCCCTGGGGTGTAGGTTATCCCTAAATCGAAGT
>NW_025278099.1:0-1255 GCF_018294505.1 Triticum aestivum
AAAGATATAACATGGTTGGGCGTACCATACCATGGCTTCATTTCAACAGACCCGATGTAGCTCTTTTCAGTGTAAAAGCCGCAGTCTCTAAAGCATCACTTTAAAAAGGATAATGGCAAATTTATTTATGTCATCTTTGACCTTACCATGTCATAAATGGTTAGATTACATCTCGACGGACTTTTCACTTGCAGTGGTGTTCCGGGAGGTGCAAGTTATGAAACCCCTTTCACAACTCATCAGACATTCGCTAAACATGTAACTCAAATATTCCTTTGTGCAATCAATTTGCAGAAACATAATTTTCTTGTTACAATAACTTCTACTTCATTTTTGAAAACCTTTCGAATGATTTCAAAAGATCCAGACTTACGTCTCATCAAGTAAATATCCATATATCTACTTGAGTCATTTCTGAAGATAAATAAATCCACCACTAACAACACTTATCGGACTACACACATCAAATGTATGATCACTAATAAGTTTGTTGTTCGTTCCTTATTGCCTGTGAACGGTATTTTAGTCACTATACTTTTCGGAGGAAAGTTGCAAGTGTCAGATGATTCAAAATCAAAAAGACTTCAAAATCCATCATAATGGAATTTTCCATGCGGGTTTCTCCAATGTGACCAAATGTAGTGCCACACTTGTGTGGTATTCTTTTAGTCTTGCGACATTTAGCGTCAGTGTTATGGATGTATCATATTACCCTCAATATTCATAACATACGTCCCATCTTGGATGGAAGCATGGCCCTTCATTTTATTCATAATACCTAACAACAATTGTTGTTTTTATGAACAACTCTTTTGCAACATACATTGTGCAATGGGCTAGAGTGTATGAAACTCTAAAATGAATTATGAAAGTAAACCCAGAGGTATTGTATTATTATCAATATTCATAACATACATCTCATTCATAATGAAAGTATGGCCCTTGTGTTATTCATAACATCGAACATAAAAGGTTCTCTTATGAACAACCTTCTTGCAAGATACCTTATGCAATGGGCTAGAGTTTGTAAAACTCTAAATGAATTATGAAAATAAATACAGACGGCAATACACCGATGGAAGGTATAGTAACATTTACTATGTTCCCTGTGTATACCTTAACCTCATTTCTGGCTAGTCCTTTTAGGCCACAGTAGCTCTTACAGTGATTCGCAATTGAATGCAATCGAGCGGGTATCTTTGTGATTAACTCACAATACCCAAGAATTAGTGATTAACATGTTTAACCATAATTC
>NW_025278100.1:0-1255 GCF_018294505.1 Triticum aestivum
GAGCCATCACTGAAGCCTCTCCTCCCAAGGCCTTGGGAACTTAGTGAAGCTGAAACCAAATTGGCCGCGTCTGCTGATTATGAGAAATGGAAGGCGGATATGAAGGCGATAAAAGAGCCTGAGCCCAAGCAAGTATTCACTGAGAAGCAAAAGAAGTGGGCTAAGGATTTTTTGACGACACCGTCCCAAGCCGAGCTGAATATGCCTGACGACTATGGACATGAACTTCGTAGGCAAGCAAAAATATTGAAGGAGGAGAAAGAAGAAAGTAAAAAAAGCGGGAAACAAGTTGACCAGCTCAGGATGCAGAAGAAACAATCGATCCCCCCGCTCATAGTGAAAGCCGGTCCGGAAGAGGACCCCGAGATCATAGCAGCTGCGGCAGCACTTGGATTGACTGTAGCGAGTGCCATGAAACAAGCGTCCGAGATGGGTTTGACTCTTCGTGCCTTCTTAGGCCTTGAGGATGCGCCAGTATGTGAGATAGCATTACAATATGTGCGGAATGGGCCTCTCGTCGAGCTTGCGCGGGAAAAGAGTCTACCACCACAAATGCGAAATCTGCTACGTTGGTACAAGCAATTCATAACATGGGCCAACAAAGAATATGTTTATGCGGATGTTACAGAGGAGCATCACACCAAACGGTACTCTGTACAAGTTCATATGAGTGAATTGTTCCAGCTGTTCAATCTGCGCGACCTCGACAAATCTATGCTGAGTTGCTACGTTCTGTAAGTGATTTATTTCTACCTCATCTCGTTCTTCATTGCCTGCACTATATATATATATATATATTGTCCTAACTATATTGTTGCGTACGCTATTATGCAGATTGAAGATTTGGGAATGCAAAATAAGAAACATCCATGATGTTGGGTTCATTGACCCACATATCATTAATGGACATGTGTTACAACATCACCCCGAAGACGTGGAGAAAGACTTGTACAAGTTTCTTAGAAAGCATCAACTCAAAAGTCATATTCTATTTCCTTACCATTTTGGGTGAGTGTTTCTCTCTTGTGCCCATTCTCTTTTGTTTACTCCATGCATGGTATGTCTAATCGATGAGTTATGCATGACTGTGCATGTAACGTGTCCGCAGGTTCCACTGGATTCTGCTAAATATTGAACTTCACACCTCCAGAGTTCTAATCATGGACTCTATGGATTCGGATCCAAAGCGTTGGGCCGACATGAGAAAAATGCTGCAAAAGTAATTATTTTCAATCATTTGAGCTCTATATCGATC
>NW_025278101.1:0-1255 GCF_018294505.1 Triticum aestivum
GGCGACCAACAGTGCGGCGGCGATAGTGGTTTTGGTCGTTTCGGCCACCAAATGGAACGCGGCGACCACCGGAGTGAAGCTGAGGATGACCCGCGGCTCTTGGCAGAGTCCGTTGGGGTCGGGGTGGCCGGAGTCGACGGCGGCGAGCTCGGTTGCGGCCGCCGGGGTTCGGTCGTGCACGGGAGTGGTGCTGGAGCTCGAAGTCGAGCAGAGTGAGGCGCTAGGGATGCTCTACTGGTTCTTGCGAACGTGTTGGACTCGCCGGGGTGACCAAATGGTCACCGGAGCTGCGTCGACGGCGAGCTCGGCGACGGCGGAGGTTCGGCCGTGGTGGAGATGCAGCTACGGTGAGGGAACGAGGGGGAGAAGAGGGGGAAACGACTCGGGGGCTCACCGCGGTTGCAGTGGCGTCGAAGCGGGCTCGGGGACGCGTCGGAGACGACGAATTTGACGGCGACGGTGGTCGGAGTCCGAAGAGGGGAACGGTGACGTGGCGGCGATGCAGGGCTTCCGGGGACTCGTGGAGCAGTGGGGAGGAAGAGGGAGTCGAGGCGGAGCTTCTGAGCTACTCGGGGGAGCGAGGGGTGGCTGGAGGCGGTGGCTAAGGCGAACGGCGGCGACGGTGTGCTTCGGCCGAGAGCGAGAGAGAGCGAGGGAGAAGCCGGGGGAGAGTGAGAGCGAGCAGGGGGGGATCGGGACGGGCTGCGGACGTCGTCCACGCGGCCAGGAGGGCGTCGGCAAGCAGGAGGTGGCCGCGCGGCCATGCGCGCGCGAGCACGCAGCAGCTTCGGGGCGTGGGGAGGAAGACGACGGGGAGCTACAGTGCTGGGCTGGCTAGCTGGGCCGGCCAGCTGGCTGGGCCGCACAGGTAAGTCTTCCCTCTCTTTTCTGTTTTCTGTTTTATTTAATATTTCTGCAACTTTGTTGAATTAAATAAAATATCTAGTCAACTCCAAAAATCACCAAACTACTCCTGGTCCATAGTTGGAATATTTCCAACATGAAACATTTTAGTTTGGAGATATTTGAGCATTTAAATATTTTATATTATTTTAAATGCCCAAATTCAAATATCTATGATTTAATTCAAAAACCCTAAGATGGCCTAGAAAAATGTGCACCACTTTTGTCAGAGGTTCTGAACCAAGGCTAAAATGATGGACATTTTAGAAGGGCATTTCAGGTTCATTGAAAAATTATTTTAGTAACCCTAGTTGGTTTCAGAGGGGACTGGGGGTTCTGTCATCCCCATTTC
>NW_025278102.1:0-1255 GCF_018294505.1 Triticum aestivum
TACAATCCCATGTTCTCGCTCCTGCTCTCTTTTACTGCATTAAGACAACGCGATTCAAACTGCTGTGTGCTACGGTAGTTGAACCCATTTCCTCTGCATGACCTGTCATTGCCACAGTAACTAGATGAAACCCACTAGCATGTGTAGGAGTTGTTTGAGCCATATGTATGTGTTGTTCCTACCTTGCTATGCCTGCTATGCTTAGAGTCGTGTCAGGTCTGGTTCATCTGGGTGATGGGCTAGAGTGAAATGATTATGTCGGTAATGAGAGTGGTGTGGTGAACACGATTTGGTAAAGGTATCGATGAGAGGCCATGTAGGAGTACATGGTGGGTTGTTTCATTGAAGCCGACCTTAAGCACTGAGATCTGTATGTGTGATTTAAGAATCAGCTACTACCATGCATTGGGCCCGAAACCAATGGACCCTCTCGACTTCTTATTCACCCTAGTTCTCCGTCCAGGAGTTGCAAGTAGTTTCTGGTGTTTGTAGCCTACTCGAGGCCGTAGACAGCGCTGACCGTAGGGGTGGGCTGTGATGCGGTAGGTACGTGGCCGGGTGTACCGAATACCCGTTAGGTATCTCGGGAACCCTGTTCACATCGTTCGGGGCCGTATGGGAAACCTCGGCCGGACTCCCTGCGGATGGAACCTGAATAGGCGATAAACCTGGACTGGAGACTTAGGTGATTAGGTAGGTCGTGGCCGACACCCACGTTGGGCTTCCGCTTGAAGGTTGCCGAGTACATGTCGTGTTAACGACGGTAAGTGGTGAGAGCGTGTATGAAGAAGTACCCCCTGCAGGGTTAACATGATCTATTCGAATAGCCGCGTCCGCGGTAAAGGACTACTTGGTTGCCTATACAGTTCATAGACAAGTAAATGGAAACTATTAAAAGCTTCAAGATAAGTGTGAGTGCCGAGGATGGCTCTTCCGTAGGAAGACGGAGGTGGATCCTCGGTAGTGTATTGAAGTGGTGAGTAGTGGACTCGTGTGCGCAAAACTGTTTCAAATGGAGTATCGTAGGATAGTCTAGCCAAGAGTCAAAGCTGGCTTGCTGCAATAACTCCACCAACCCTTCTTGATACTATGCATGTATGTAGGATCTGATGTAAGTCTTGCTGAGTACCTTTGTACTCATGTTGCTATAATCTACATTTTACAGAAGACGCTGCAACCCCTTCTGATGGGTTCTATGTAGACGTTGACATCAACGAGTAGGCTAAAGACCCAGGTGGTGACCCTGAGCTTGTGA
>NW_025278103.1:0-1255 GCF_018294505.1 Triticum aestivum
AACCATTTGTCGGAATATGGGCCCACCATCGCTTCTCCATAGCTCGTAGGTTCAGTATTGTCCAACAACATGATATCTCAGACAGGATCACGTACCACTCTGAAGTAGCACGCATCCTCGTCGTCCTACGAGGTTTGGTAGTGACTTGATCCGAAGTTTCATGATCACTATCATAAGCTTCCACTTCAATTGGTGTAGGTGCCACAGGAACAACTTCCTGTGCCCTGCTACACACTAGTTGAAGTGACGGTTCAATAACCTTATCAAGTCTCCACCATCCTCCCACTCAATTCTTTCGAGAGAAACTTTTCCTCGAGAAAGGACCTGTTTCTAGAAGCAATTACTTTTGCTTCCAGATCTGAAATAGGAGGTATACCCAACTGTTTTGGGTTTTCTATGTATTTATCCGCTTTGGGTTCGAGCTTATCAGCTTGAAACTTTTTCACATAAGCATCGCAGCCCCAAACTTTTAAGAAAACAACAACTTAGGTTTCTCTAAACGGTGTCGTCTCAACGGAATTGCGTGGTGCCCCTTTTAAAGTGAATGCGGTTGTCTCTAATGCCTAACCCATAAACGATAGTGGTAATTTTATAAGAAACATCATGGTATGCACCATATCCAATAGGGTGCAGTTATGATGTTCGGACATACCATCACACTATGGTGTTCCAGGCGGTATTAATTGTGAAACACTTTCCACAATGTCTTAATTGTGTGCCAAACTCGTAACTCAGATATCTCTATGATCATATCATAGACATTTTATCCTCTTGTCACGACAATCTTCAACTTCACTCTGAAATTACTTGAACCTTTCAATAATTCAGACTTGTGTTTCATCAAGTAAATATTCTCAGCATCTACTCAAATCATCTGTGAAGTAAGAACATAATGATATCCACTGCATGCCTCAGCACTCATTGGACTGCATACATCAAAATGTATTACTTCCAATAAGTTGCTCTCTTGTTCCATCTTACTGAAAACGAGGACTTTCAGTCATCTCGCCCATGTGGTATGATTTGCATGTCTCAAGTGATTCGAAATCAAGTGAGTCCAAACGATCCATCTGCATGGAGTTTCTTCATGCATATATACCAATAGACATGGTTCGCATGTCTCAATCTTTTCAAAAACGATTGAGTCCAAAGATCCATCTACATGGAGCTTCTTCATGCGTTCTATACCAATATGACTCAAATTGCAGTGCCACAAGTATCTGGAACTATCATTACTATTTTACATCTTTTGGCA
>NW_025278104.1:0-1255 GCF_018294505.1 Triticum aestivum
GTTCGTTTATGTGTCCGTCGTCAACACTGAGAGTTTTGGCCAATTCTGACGGGTTTCGTGGACTATTACTCACCGTTTTGGGGTCCCGAAGCGATTTCCATAGTTGTTGAACCCCAAGGTGTCCTTACGTGTTGGTCATCAACACTCGCAGTTTTGGCCGATTCTGGCCCGTTTCATGGACTATTACTCACCGTTTTGGGGTCCCAAAGCGATTTCCATGGTTGTCGAATTCCAAGGTGCGCTTACATGTCGGTCATCAACAATCACAGTTTGGGCCGATTCTGGCCCGTTTCTTGGACTATTACTCTATTTTGGGGTCTTGGAGTCATTTCGATGATTGATGAACCCTTGGTGCGTTTACGTGTTGGTGATCAACACTCACATATTCGGCCAATTCTAGTCCGTTTTGTGCACTATCACTCAGCGTTTTGTGGACCTAGAGCAATTTCCACGATCGATGAACCCCGGGGTTCGTTTATGTGTCCGTCGTCAACACAGAGAGTTTTGGCCAATTCTGACGGGTTTCGTGGACTATTACTCACCGTTTTGGGGTCCCGAAGCGATTTCCATAGTTGTTGAACCCCAAGGTGTCCTTACGTGTTGGTCATCAACACTCGCAGTTTTGGCCGATTCTTGTCCGTTTCATGGACTATTACTCACCGTTTTGGGGTCCCAAAGCGATTTTCATGGTTGTCGAACTCCAAGGTGCGCTTACGTGTCGGTCATCAACAATCACAGTTTGGGCCGATTCTGGCCCGTTTCTTGGACTACTACTCTATTTTGGGGTCTCAGAGTCATTTCCATGATTGACGAACCCCAGGGTGCGTTTACGTGTCGGTCATCAACACTCACATATTTGGCCGAATCGTGTCCGGTTCGTGCACTATTACTCAATGTTTTGGAGACCCAGAGGGATTTCCACGATTGATGAATCCCGGGGTGCATTTATGTGTCTGTCGTCAACACTCACAGTTTTGGCCAATTCTGACATGTTTCGTGGACTATTACTCACGGTTTTGGGGTCCCGAAGTGATTTCCATTGTTGTTGAACTCCAAGGTGTGCTTACGTGTTGGTCATCAACACTCGCAGTTTTGGCCGATTCTGGCCCGTTTCATGGACTATTACTCACCGTTTTGGGGTCCCAAAGCGATTTCCATGGTTGTCGAATTCCAAGGTGCGCTTACATGTCGGTCATCAACAATCACAGTTTGGGCCGATTCTGGCCCGTTTCTTGGACTATTACTCTATTTTGGG
>NW_025278105.1:0-1255 GCF_018294505.1 Triticum aestivum
ACTCTCTCGCTCCTGCTCTCTTTTACTGCATTAGGACAACAATGATTCATCTGTTACTTGCTGCGGTAGCTGAACCCCTTTATCCTCTGCATGACCTGTCATTCCACAGTAAATAGATGAAACCCACTAGCATGAGTAGGAGTTGTTTGAGCCCTGTTGTGCCTACTCATTCTTGCTTGTTTGTCATGCCTGCTACTGCTTAGAGTTGTGTCAGGTCTGATTCATCGGGAATGAATCAGAGGTGTGTGAACATGTCCTACTGTGTGTGAGCTAAGTGTGTGAATACGATTTGGTAAAGGTAGCGGTGAGAGGCCATGTAGGAGTACATGGTGGGTTGTCTCATTGCAGCCGTCCTCAGGAACTGAGTTCTGTGTTTGTAATCCATGATTCAGCTACTACCACGCATTGGGCCCGAAACCAATGGACCCTCTCGGCTTCTTGATCACCCTTGTCCTCTGTCCAGGAGTTGCAAGTAGTTTCTAGTGTTTGTAGTATGCTGGAGGCCGTGGGCAGCGCTGACCGTAGGGGTGGGCTGTGATGCGGTAGGCACGTGGCACGGTGTACCGGGCGCCCGTTTGGTGTCTCGGGAACCCTGTTCACATCGTTTGGGGCTGTGAGCGAAACTCCGGCCGGATCTCCTCATGGATGGAACCCGAATAGGCAATAAACCTGGACTAGAGACTCGAGTGTTTAGGCAGGCCGTGGCCGACACCCACGTTGGGCTTCCGCTTGAAGGTTGCCAAGTACATGTCGTGTAAACGGCGGTAAGTGGTGAGAGCGTGTGTGAAGAAGTACACCCCTGCAGGGTTAACATCATCTATTCGAATAGCCGTGTCCGCGGAAAAGGACTTCTGGGTTGCTTATATCAGTTCATAGACAAGTGAAAGTGGATACTCTAAAATACGCAAGATAAGCGTGAGTGCCATGGATGGCGTTCTCGTAGGGAGACGGGAGCGGATCCATAGTGGTGTATTGATATGGTGAATATGTGGACTCGTGTGCGCCACCTCAAAGAGTTACTTGCAGTCGTAGTTCAGGATAGCCACCGAGTCAAAGCTGGCTTGCTGCAGTTAAACCCCACCATCCCCTTTGTTGATAATGATGCATATGTAGTTAGTTCTGATGTAAGTCTTGCTGGGTACATTTGTACTCACGTTTGCCTATTTTATGTTTTGCAGAGAGACTTCAGTCTCACTAGTAGTTCCACGTGGGCTTCGACGTTTAGCTTGTTACCTCAGCTACGATCTTGTGCCCT
>NW_025278106.1:0-1255 GCF_018294505.1 Triticum aestivum
AGAAGACGCTGCAACCCCTTCTGATGGGTTCTATGTAGACGTTGACATCAACGAGTAGGCTAAAGACCCAGGTGGTGACCCTGAGCTTGTGATGGACCACGTAGTATAGTTAGGCTTCCAAGCCTCCTTTATTTTACTAGCTGTCTGTACTCAGACAAGTTACTTCCGCTGTTGGCTTGTATGATTGTATGACTTGTATGTTGGGTCGTGAGACCCGTACCTTTGTGTGTATGTTATGTATGGCTCACTGAGCCTTAAATAAAGTACTTGTGTCGTAGAGTCATGTTGTGATGCTTCGTTGTATTTGCACATATCGAGCATATTGTGTGTATGATTGAAATGCTTGGTATGTGTGGGATCTGACTATCTAGTTGTTTATCTTTAGTAGCCTCTCTTACCGGGAAATGTCTCCTAGTGTTACCGCTGAGCCATGGTAGCTTGCTACTGCTCTGGAACACTTAGGCTGGCCGGCATGTGTCCTTCTTCGTTCCTATGTCTGTCCCTTCGAGGAAATGTGACGCTTTGAGTACCGGAGTCCTGTTAGCCCGCTACAGCCCGGTTTACCGGAGTCCTGCTAGCCCAGTGCTACAGCCCGGACCCACTTGCTGATGACCGACACGTTCGAAGCTGGGTCATGGATGCCTGTCCCTGTAAGTCTGTGCCACTTTGGGTTTACGACTAGTCATGTCAGCCCGGGCTCTTTATCATATGGATGCTAGCGACACTATCATATACGTGAGCCAAAAGGCGCAAACGGTCCCGGGAAAAAGGTAAGACGACACCCGTGGGGATACCGTGCGTGAGGCCGCAAAGTGATATGAGGTGTTACCAGCTAGATCGATGTGACATCAAGTCGGGGTCCTGACAGCGTTGGCATCAGAGCCGGACTGCCTGTAGGTTCTCCAAGCCAAACTGGTCGATGTTGAGTCTAGAAATTCTTAGTTATATGTAGGGGAATTGTTTGTGGGTTGGAACGTAAGGCTCTTTTTACTCCTTATACCTTATGACTTTCTGATCTGAGTCAGTCCATTCTTCCACCGGGGGTTAAGGAATTAGGATCTGTTCTCTCTATCAGGATCACGAGTTACTAATCAGTAGTACCTTATAAGTTTGATGGTTACCAGCCTAGTTCAGTTCTACTACCACATTATGTTGTTGGAATGGTTCCAGAACTTGATATGATGATGTTGAGTGTGTACGAAATCCTTTGTCAAATGTCTCAATATCCTTTTTGAGCATTTACAGCTGTTATGCT
>NW_025278107.1:0-1255 GCF_018294505.1 Triticum aestivum
TTGAGCATTTACAGCTGTTATGCTGCCGAAATTTTGCTAGAAATTCTAATGCCTTTGCATTATGATTGTGCTTTCAGATGGCCACTCGCGACCTCAATCAAGTGGTTCGCCTGACTCGATGCCTAGATGTACCCGGCCATACTGCCAAGTTGGTCAGGGTAATGACTGAGGCTGGATACCGCTGGTATCCTGAGTACACGGTCGAAGAGCAATTTCGGGACTTCAATCAAAGCCAGTATCTCTGCACTGTCAGGATATTTCCATCTTATCCTGGATCCACCGAGCCCCTTCACTGCTCCTATGGACTCGGGGTTACTATTGAGATGGCTGTGCAGGACGCCGCCTACTCTATGATGACCATCATGCGAGTCAGATCTGGACTATTTCGGGACTCTGATTTCCGGTATATGCCAGGATCACTTCCGGGAGCACAAGGGTATCTCCAGGCTATCTATGCTGATCCCACCCAGGAGGATTCACGGACTCGCACCACTGCTGAGATGCTCGAGGATAAGGACCGTGAAAATCGGGCCTTGAGGTTAGAGCTCTTCAATACCCGTGCTGACCACTGGGCCACATTGACTCGGTTTGCACCGGCGGTGCAAGCTGGATATTCAGATATGCGCGATCTCTATCCTGTGAGATCTGCTCTGCCAGACGTGATGGGTTGGCGTGATGTAGGAGGCATCACCCCACCTCGTGGTCCCCGCAGGCCACCGTCTGTTGGTCCAAGACCTCATCCTAGCCCCTATGGTCCACAAGCTCCGCGAGAACGTCTGTTTCCGGATGATCATGTTGAGCTTCCAGGCTATGGAGGTGACTTCTACGAGGACTACTACGGATCGGTCTGAGTTAGTGGTAGTATCACTAGTTCGCACTAGCTGTGTCATCTATCGTCCCGCGTGACTCGTGGGATATGACCTAGTTTGTACTCTTTCCGGAGGAGTAGAAAAATAATGTATAGGAGCTTGGAATGCCTCCGATGAGATGTAATCCTCTTTTCACCGTAATAGTACTTTGTTTGGTCTTGTACTAAACCCTGTATGGTGTGTATGACGATGGAATAAAGAAGCAGTTTCTGTATTTACCATGTCATACGGATGATCATCTTGCATTTCGAGTTATTCCTTACATTTTATATCCTATGTCGGAATTTTATCATCCTGACTAAATCATTGTCTTGTTTACCTAGGATGGTCAACACGCGCACTAACCCTGCTCCTCAAGAGCAGGCCGAAGGCAGTGAAGTCAGGGA
>NW_025278108.1:0-1255 GCF_018294505.1 Triticum aestivum
GCTATGCGGGTGAAATGATGATACCATGCCAAGTTCCAACATTTTCAGAGTTCATTTTGTAGTGATTTTCAATTTCACCGTCATTTAGCTCTCTAAACAAATCGGTAAATGACTGAAAATAGCAAATGATGTCAGAACATGTTGGAAATTGATGACGTCGCTTTTAATGATGCATACTGAACGCAAAAATAGGCTGGAGTTCAAATAAGTTTAAAAACATTGAAGTTCCCGTGTAACAGTTGAGTTCTCGTCCGAAACCCTGATACTCCGAAAGAGATTGTCCAGTTTGTACACGAGGTGCGTCCAGTTTTCGCCGTGACCCTCTCTACTCTTTTGCACATGCTATGCCAGTGAAATGATGATACCATGCCAAGTTCCAACATTTTCAGAGTTCATCTTGTAGTGATTTTTAATTTCACCGTCATTTAGCTCTCTAAACAAATCGGTAAATGACTGAAAAACAGCAAATGATGTCAGAACGTGTTGGAAATTGATGATGTCGCTTTGAATGATGCATACTGAACGCAAAAATAGGCTGGAGTTCAAATAAGTTTAAAAAACATTGAAGTGCCCGTGTAACAGATGAGTTCTCGTTCGAAACCCTTATATTCCGAAAGAGATTGTCCAGATTGTACACGAGGTGCGTCCAGTTTTCGCCGTGACCCTCTCTACTCTTTTGCACATGCTATGCGGGTGAACTGATGATACCATGCCAAGTTCCAACATATTCAGAGTTCATTTTGTAGTGATTTTCAATTTTACCGTCATTTAGCTCTCTAAACAAATCGGTAAATGACTGAAAAACAGCAAATGATGAAAGAACATGTTGGAAATTGATGACGTCGCTTGGAATGATGCATACTGAATGCAAAATTGGGCTGGAGTTCAAATAAGTTCAAAAAACATTGCAGTGCCCGTGTAACAGATGAGTTCTCGTCCGAAACCCTGATACTCCGAAAGAGATTGTCCAGTTTGTACACGAGGTGCGTCCAGTTTTCGCCGTGACCCTCTCCACTCTTTTGCACATGCTATGCGGGTGAACTGATGATACCATGCCAAGTTCCAACATATTCAGAGTTCATTTTGTAGTGATTTTAAATTTCACCGTCATTTAGCTCTCTAAACAAATCGGTAAATGAGTGAAAACAGCACATGATGTCAGAACGTGTTGGAAATTGATGACGTCGCTTTTAATGATGCATACTGATCACAAAAATAGGCTGGAGTTCAAATAAGTTTAAAAACATTGAAGTGC
>NW_025278109.1:0-1255 GCF_018294505.1 Triticum aestivum
GGTGCGTTTACGTGTCGGTCATCAACACACGCGGTTTTTGTCGATTCTGACCTATTTCGTGGACTATTACTCACCGTTTTGTGGTCCCCAGTGATTTCCATTCTTGTTGAACCCCAAGGTGCGTTTACGTGTCGGTCATCAACACTCATAGTTTTGGCCGATTCTCGCCCGTTTCGTGGACTGTTACTCACTGTTTTGGGGTCCCGGAGTAATTTCCACGAGTAATGAACCCTGGGGTGCGTATACGTGTCGTTCATCAACGCTCGCAGTTTTGGCCGATTCTGACCCGTTTCGTGGACTATTACTCACTGTTTTGGGCCCCAAAGCGATTTCCATAGTTGTTGAACCCCAAGGTGCGCTTATGTGTTGGTCATCAACACTCGCAGTTTTGGTCGATTCTGACCCGTCATGGACTATTCCTCACTGTTTTAGGTTCCCGGAGTGATTTCCACGAGTAACGAACCCTGGGGTGCGTTTACGTGTCGGTCATCGACACTCATAGTTTTGGCCGATTCAGACCCGTTTCATGGACTATTAGTCACCGTTTTGGGGTCCGAAAGTGTTTTCCATTCTTGCTGAACCCCAAGGTGCGCTTACGTGTCGGTCGTCAACACTCAAAGTTTTGTTCGATTCTGGCCCATTTTGTGGACTATTACTCATTGTTTTGGGGTCCCAGAGTGATTTCCACGTGTAACGAACCCTTGTGTGTGTTTACATGTCGGTCATCAACACTCGCAGTTTTGGCCGTTTCTGACCCGTTTCGTGGACTAGTACTCACCGTTTTGGGGCCCCAAAGCGATTTGAACAGTTGTTAAACCCCAAGGTGCGCTTACGTGTCGGTCATCAACACTCGCAGTTTTGTCCGATTATGCCCGTTTCGTGGACTATTACTTGCTGTTTTAGGTTCCCGCAGTGATTTAGACGAGTAACAGACCCTGGGGTGCGTTTACCTGTCGGTCATTGACACTCATAGTTTTGACCGATTCTGGCCCATTTCATGGACTATTACTCACTGTTTTGGGGTCCCGGAGTGATTTCCACGTGTAATGAACCCTAGGGTGTGTTTACGTGTCGTTCATCAACACTCGCAGTTTTGGCCGATTCTGACCCGTTTCATGGACTATTACTCACCGATTTGGGGCCCCAAAGCAATTTCCATAGTTGTTGAAACCCAAGGTGCGCTTACGTGTCGGTCGTCAACACTCACAGTTTTGTTCGATTCTGGCCCATTTCATGGACTATTACTCACTGTTTT
>NW_025278110.1:0-1255 GCF_018294505.1 Triticum aestivum
AGATCATCTTATAATGCTACTATCAATCAAAGCAAGATAAGATGCATAAAAGATAAACATCACATGCAATCAATATAAGTGATATGATATGGCCATCATCATCTTGTGCTTGTGATCTCCATCTTCGAAGCACCGTCATGATCACCATTGTCACCTGCGCGACACCTTGATCTCCATCGTAGCATCGTTGTTGTCTCACCAACTTATGCTTCTACGACTATCGCTACCGCTTAGTGATAAAGTAAAGCATTACAGGGCGATTGCATTGCATACAATAAAGCGACAACCATATGGCTCCTGCCAGTTGCCGATAACTCGGTTACAAAACATGATCATCTCATACAATAAAATATAGCATCATGCCTTGACCATATCACATCACAACATGCCCTGCAAAAACAAGTTAGACGTCCTCTACTTTGTTGTTGCAAGTTTTACGTGGCTGCTACGGGCTGAGCAAGAACCGTTCTTACCTACGCATCAAAACCACAACGATAGTTTGTCAAGTTAGTGCTGTTTTAACCTTCTCAAGGACCGAGCGTAGCCACACTCGGTTCAACTAAAGTTGGAGAAACTTACACCCGCCAGCCACCTGTGTGCAAAGCACGTCGGTAGAACCAGTCTCGCATAAGCGTACGCGTAATGTCGGTCCGGGCCACTTCATCTAACAATACCGCCGAACCAAAGTATGACATGCTGGTAAGCAGTATGACTTATATCGCCCACAACTCACTTGTGTTCTACTCGTGCATATAACATCTACGCATAAAACCTGGCTCGGATGCCACTGTTGGGGAACGTAGTAATTTCAAAAAAATCCTACGCACACACAGGATCATGGTGATGCATAGCAACGAGAGGGGAGAGTGTTGTCCACGCACCCTCGTAGACCGAAAGCGGAAGCGTTAGAACAACGCGGTTGATGTAGTTGTACGTCTTCACGTTCCGACCGATCCTAGTACCGAAGGTACGGCACCTCCGCGATTTGCACACGTTCAACTCAATTACGTCCCCATGAACTCTAGATCCAGCTGACGTCGAGGGAGAGTTTCGTCAGCACGACGGCGTGATGACGGTGATGATGAAGCTACCGGCGCAGGGCTTCAACTAAGCACCGCTACGATATTATCGAGGTGGATTATGGTGGAGGGGGGCACCGCACACGACTAAGAGATCAAGAGATCAACTGTTGTGTCTAGAGGTGCCCCCCTGCCCCCGTATATAAAGGAGCAAGGGGGGGAGAGGCGGCCGGCCA
>NW_025278111.1:0-1255 GCF_018294505.1 Triticum aestivum
TCAGCTACTACCATACATTGGGCCCTGAAATATGACCCCGCTCGACTTCTTAATCACCCTTGTCCTCTGTCCAGGAGTTGCAAGTAGTTTCTGGTGTTTGTAGTATGCTGGAGGCCGTGGACAGCGCTGACCGTAGGGGTGGGCTGTGATGCGGTAGGCACGTGGCCGGGTAAACCGGGCGCCCGTTTGGTGTCACGGAACCCTGTTCACATCGTTTGGGGCTGTGAGCGAAACTCCGGCCGGATCTCCTCATGGATGGAACCCGAATAGGCGATAAACCTGGACTAGAGACTTGAGTGTTTAGGTAGGTCGTGGTCTACACCCACGTCGGCTTTCGCTTGAAGTCTGCCGAGCACATGTCGTGTGCAGACGCTAAGTGGTGGAAACATGTATGAAGAAGTACACCCCTGCAGGGTTAACATCATCTATTCGAATAGTCGTGTCCGCGGAAAAGGACTTTTGGGTTGCTTATATCAGTTCATAGACAAGTGAAAGTGGATACTCTAAAATACGCAAGATAAGCGTGAGTGCTATGGAAGGCGTTCTCGTAGGGAGACGGGAGCGGATCCATAGTGGTGTATTGATATGGTGAATATGTGGACTCGTGTGCGCCACCTCAAAAAAGTTACTTGCAGTCGTAGTTCAGGATAGCCACCGAGTCAAAGCTGGCTTGCTGCAGTTAAACCCCACCATCCCTTTGTTGAAAATGATGCATATGTAGTTAGTTCTGATGTAAGTCTTGCTGGGTACATTTGTACTCACGTTTGCCTATTTTATGTTTTTGCAGAGAGACTTCAGTCTCACTAGTAGTTCCACATGGACTTCGACGTTTAGCTTGTTACCTCAGCTACGATCTTGTGCCCTCGGCAGGATCTGATAGATAGTCAGGCTTCTCAGCCTTTTTCATTTATAGATGTCTGTACCCAGACATGATAGCTTCCGCTTGTGCTTTGACTTGTATGCTCTGAGTGTTGGGTCATGAGACCCCTGTTTGTAATATCTCGCTCCTCGGAGCCTATTGAATAGACTACTTGAGTCGTAGAGTCATATTGTGATGCCATGTTGTATTGCACATATCGAGCATATTGTGTGTATGCTACTGAAATGCTTGGTATGTGTGGGATCTGACCATCTAGTTGTTTATCTTTGGTAGCCTCTCTTACCGGGAAATGTCTCCTAGTGTTTCCACCGAGCCATGGTAGCTCGCTACTGCTCTGGAACACTTAGGCTGGCCGGCATGTGACCTTCTTCGTTC
>NW_025278112.1:0-1255 GCF_018294505.1 Triticum aestivum
GAACCGAGTCAAAGTGGCCCAGTGGTCAGCACGGGTATTGAAGAGCTCTAACCTTAAGGCCCGATTTTCACGGTCCTTATCCTCGAGCATCTCAGCAGTGGTGCGAGTCCGTGAATCCTCCTGAGTGGAGTCAGCATAAATAGCTTGGAGATATCCTTGTGCTCCCGGAAGTGATCCTGGCATATACCGGAAGTCAGAGTCCCGAAATAGACCAGATCTGACTCGCATAATGGTCATCATAGAGTAGGCGGCGTCCTGCACAGCCATCTCAATAGTAACCCCGAGTCCATAGGAGCAGTGAAGAGGCTCGGTAGATCCAGGATAAGATGGAAATATCCTGACAGTGCAGAGATACTGGCTTTGATTGAAGTCTCGGAATTGCTCTTCGACCGTGTACTCAGGATACCAACGATATCCAGCCTCAGTCATTACCCTGACCAACTTAGAAGTATGGCCGGGTACATCTAGGCATCGAGTCAGGCGAACCACTTGATTGAGGTCGCGAGTGGCCATCTGAAAGCATAATCATAATGCAAAGGCATTAGAATTTCTAGCAAAATTTCGGCAGCATAACAGCTGTAAATGCTCAAAAATGATTTTGAGACATTTGACAAAGGATTTCGTACACACTCAACATCATCACATCAAAGTTCTGGAACCATCCTAACAACATAATGTGGTAGTAGAACTGAACTAGGCTTGTATCCATCAAACTTATAAGGTACTACTGATTAGTAACACGTGATCCTGATAGAGAAATAGATCCTAATTCCTTAACCCCCGGTGGAAGAATGGACCGACTCAGATCAGAAAGTCATAAGGTATAAGAAGTAAAAGAGCCTTACGTTCCAACCCACAAACAATTCCCCTACATATAACTAAAGAATTTCTAGACTCAACATCGACCAGTTTGGTTTGGAGAACCTACAGGCAGTCCGGCTCTGATGCCAACGCTGTCAGGACCCCGACTCGATGTCACATCGATCTAGCTGGTAACACCTCATATCACTTTGTGGCCTCACGCACGGTATCCCCACGGGTGTCGTATTACCTTTTCCCGGGACCGTTTGCGCCTTTTGGCTCACGTATATGATAGTGTCGCTAGCATCCATATGATAAAGAGCCCGGGCTGACATGACTAGTCGTAAACCCAAAGTGGCACAGACTTACAGGGACAGGCATCCATGACCCAGCTTCGAACGTGTCGGTCATCAGCAAGTGGGTCCGGGCTGTAGCACTGGGCTAGCAGGACTCC
>NW_025278113.1:0-1255 GCF_018294505.1 Triticum aestivum
CTTCACGGTATTGAAAGATAAGTTGACACATGCTCCTTTACTCCAACTTCCTGATTTTAATAAGACTTTTGAGCTTGAATGTGATGCTAGTGGAATTGGATTACGAGGTGTGTTATTACAAGATGGCAAACCTGTTGCATACTTTTCTGAAAAATTGAGTGGGCCTAGTCTGAATTATTCTACTTATGATAAAGAATTATATGCTCTTGTTCGGACTTTAGAAACATGGCAACATTATTTATGGCCCAAAGAATTTGTTATACATTCTGATCATGAATCTTTGAAACATATTAAAAGTCAAGCTAAACTGAATCGTAGACATGCTAAATGGGTTGAATTCATTGAGACTTTCCCTTATGTCATTAAACACAAGAAGGGAAAAGAAAATGTTATTGCTGATGCATTGTCTCGTCGCTATACTATGCTTTCACAACTTGACTTCAAAATATTTGGTTTGGAGACCATCAAAGATCAATATGTGCATGATGCTGATTTTAAAGATGTAATGCAGAATTGTAAAGAAGGAAGAATGTGGAACAAGTTTGTTGTTAACGATGGATTTATATTTCGTGCTAACAAGCTATGCATTCCAGCTAGCTCCGTTCGTCTTTTGTTGTTGCAGGAGGCGCATGGAGGAGGATTAATGGGACACTTTGGCGTGAAGAAGATGGAGGACGTACTTGCTACACATTTCTTTTGGCCAAAGATGAGACGGGATGTTGAGCGTTTTATTGCTCGATGCACTACATGTCAAAAAGCTAAGTCATGACTCAATCCTCATGGTTTATATATGCCTTTGCCTGTACCTAGTGTTCCTTGGGAGGATATATCTATGGACTTTGTTTTAGGTTTACCTCGAACAAAGAAGGGGATGGATAGCATATTTGTTGTCGTGGATAGATTCTCGAAAATGGCACACTTTATACCATGTCATAAAAGCGATGATGCTGTTAATGTTGCTGATTTGTTCTTTCGTGAAATTATTCGCTTGCATGGTGTGCCAAATACTATTGTTTCAGATCGTGATACTAAATTTCTTAGCCACTTTTGGAGATGTTTATGGGCTAAGTTGGGGACTAAACTGCTTTTTAGTACTACTTGTCACCCCCAAACTGATGGACAAACTGAAGTAGTCAATAGAACGTTGTCTACTATGCTTAGGGCTGTTTTGAAGAATAATAAGAAAATGTGGGAGGAATGCTTGCCTCATATTGAATTTGCTTATAATCGTTCATTGCATTCTACTACTAAGATG
>NW_025278114.1:0-1255 GCF_018294505.1 Triticum aestivum
ACGTCTTTCCACAAGACGTGCCACCGGGATTACCGCCTATTCGAGGGATTGAGCATCAGATTGACTTAATTCCCGGTGCTTCACTGCCAAACCGTGCACCATACCGTACCAATCCAGAGGAGACGAAGGAGATTATGCGTCAAGTACAAGAGCTTCTCGACAAAGGTTATATACGCGAATCCCTTAGTCCTTGTGCTGTTCCTATTATTCTAGTGCCGAAAAAGGATGGTACATCACGTATGTGTGTTGATTGTAGAGGTATTAATAATATTACTATTCGTTATCGTCATCCTATTCCTAGGCTAGATGATATGCTTGATGAATTGAGTGGCTCTACAATATTCTCCAAAGTTGATTTGCGTAGTGGCTACCATCAAATTCGTATGAAATTGGGAGATGAATGGAAAACAGCATTTAAAACTAAGTATGGATTATATGAGTGGTTAGTCATGCCTTTTGGGTTAACTAATGCACCTAGTACTTTCATGAGATTAATGAACGAAGTTTTACGTGCTTTCATTTGACGATTTGTGGTAGTTTACTTTGATGACATATTGATTTATAGCAGATCTTTGGAAGAACATGTGGAACATTTACGTGTTGTTTTTATTGCTCTACGTGATGCACGTTTGTTTGGTAACCTTGGGAAGTGCACCTTTTGCACCGACCGAGTATCTTTTCTTGGCTATGTTGTTACTCCACAGGGAATTGAAGTTGATAAAGCCAAGATTGAAGCTATTGAGAGTTGGCCGCAACCCAAAACGGTCACACAAGTGAGGAGTTTTCTTGGCCTCGCTGGATTCTATAGGCGTTTTGTGAGAGATTTCAGCACCATTGCTGCACCTCTTAATGAGCTTACAAAGAAAGATGTGCCTTTTCTTTGGGGTACCGCACAGGAAGAAGCCTTCACGGTATTGAAAGATAAGTTGACACATGCTCCTTTACTCCAACTTCCTGATTTTAATAAGACTTTTGAGCTTGAATGTGATGCTAGTGGAATTGGATTAGGAGGTGTGTTATTACAAGATGGCAAACCTGTTGCATACTTTTCTGAAAAATTGAGTGGGCCTAGTCTGAATTACTCTACTTATGATAAAGAATTATATGCTCTTGTTCGGACTTTAGAAACATGGCAACATTATTTATGGCCCAAAGAATTTGTTATACATTCTGATCATGAATCTTTGAAACATATTAAAAGTCAAGCTAAACTGAATCGTAGACATGCTAAATGGGTTGAATTCATTGAGACTTT
>NW_025278115.1:0-1255 GCF_018294505.1 Triticum aestivum
CCCGTGTACGAGGAGCGGCGAGGAAATAGACAAGCTGTTGAAAAATTGGAAAGACTGCCCACTGCCGGGAAAGAAGCAAAAGGCGCCAGAGCCAGGAAAGAAGCGAAAGGCGCCAGAGCCGCTGCTGAAGGTATGGAAAACGAGGTCTGTTTTCTGGGACTTGCCGTACTGGAAGATCCACCGTGTGCCTCACAGCCTTGATGTCATGCATATCACGAAGAACGTGTGCGAGAGTCTGCTTGGTACCCTGCTCAACATGCCAGAGAGGACCAAAGATGGGCCGAAAGCAAGGGCAGACTTGAAATCAATGGGCATCAGGCAGGAGCTTCACGCTATATATGATGATGATGATGATGATGATGATGATGATGATGATGATGATGATGATGATGATGATGATGATGAGGCGAAGCAGGACACAGAAAGTCGTCGCAAAGGCAAAAAGGCCAAGAAGACCGGAAATGACTACCCTCCCGCGTGCTTTACTCTAAGTCAGGAGGAGATCGAGCAGTTTTTCACCTGCCTCCTAGGAATAAAACTTCCTTACGGTTACGCGGGGAAGATAAGCAGATACCTAGACCCAGCGAAGCAGAAGTTCAGTGGGATGAAGTCTCACGACTGTCACGTGCTGATGACGCAGATACTTCCAGTTGCAATCCGTGGGATCATGGACGCGCACGTCCGTGAAATGCTATTTGGCCTATGCAACTTCTTCGACGTCATCTCTCGGAAGTCGATTGGCGTGAGGCAACTCAGAAGGCTACAGGAAGAGATCGTGGTGATACTATGCGAACTTGAGATGTACTTCCCGCCCGCATTCTTCGACGTTATGGTGCATCTGCTGGTCCATATAGTGGAGGATATCATCCAACTCGGGCCGACGTTCCTGCACAGCATGATGCCGTTCGAAAGGATGAATGGTGTCATCAAAGGATACGTTCGCAACATGTCACGTCCAGAAGGAAGCATAGCCAGGGGCTTTCTGACCGAAGAGTGCATCTCCTACTGCACGAATTATCTAGGCATCGAGAACCCCGTTGGTCTGCCCGTCAACAGGCACCTCGGCAGGCTCGCTGGATGGGGTCACCGTGAGGGTCGCCGCGAAATGCATGTCGACTTCGAGGGTCGACTCGCCGACTTTGAAAGAGCAAACCTAGTCGCGCTACAACACATAGACGTGGTCGATCCTTGGTTGGTAGAGCACAAAACCTTTATTAAAAAGACGTACAATGACCGAGGCCAACAGAGGACGGAC
>NW_025278116.1:0-1255 GCF_018294505.1 Triticum aestivum
GCACCATCCGTGGTCTCAGGATCGGTGGGGAAGGCGGCGGCCTCATACAAGTGAGGTTGTTCCTCCATCTCCTGGGACAGCTCCCACAATGCCTTGCCGCCCGAACCCCCGGCCTCATCGTTGTGGGCCATGTTTCTCTCTAAATAGAAACAAAGTTTGGTCAAAAAGTTGGTTATTGTCAAGGAACAAGATCATGGTCTCATCATTTAGGGTTTGTCGACACCGAGGCATCCTAAAATCTAAGCTTTTATCATTGAGGGTTTTTCGACGCCGAGGCACCCTAAAAGCCTAACCTTTCATCATTTCGGTTTTTATCGACACCGAGGCACCCTAAAAGCCATGCACTAGTCACAAGTACGCCGGGGCACTTGATCCTACTTAATTAACTACTAAGATACCCCGGCCCATGCATTAGTCACAAGTACCCCATATGTCCTATTTTTAGCAAAGTCATGCTAAAATTCACGGAAAATTTCAGCATGTCCTTTGCTGAAAATAGGACATATGGAGTACCCGAATTTGCCGGAACGGAAGTTAATCGACATTCCGGCAAACTCAAGGGCCTCTCGGGGTACCTGCAATATCATCACGACACGATGGTCGGAGACAAAACCCAGCAAACTAGCACCACAATGTGCCTCTACTTTCATATGGATGAAAAGGCCACAATGTGCCTCTACTAGCACCACAATCTTAGTTGCAGGTAATCTGTGTGTGTGTGCTGTTCCTTGCGTGTTTGTAGATAGCTGCTGAATATCGACACACGAAGCTACTTGTTTTCCTCAGAGAAAAAAAGCTAGTACTTATTTCCCTTATCAAATAAACAGTCAAAAGGAAATACTGCATATTGGAACATCAGTATGCATTGATTTATGAAAGAGACAGCCTAGCATGGGCAGCAAGAGCCACTCAGGCTAGCCAAGGAGACTGCCCATGAAACCACACCCCAAGGTAGAAGCCATCATTCATTACAAATTTGAATATATGATATTCCAGAAAATAATCTGTCTACAAAATGAGATACATTCCGTTTGAACTACCAAGTTACACAAAGAAAATGCACCTAAGCACCAAGAGGAACTGTTACAACTCCATAAGGTATATCCAAGTCACTGCTACTCATATTCAAAAAACCTAACTCCAATATAACCAGAAAGATTGTAAAACATTATATCTCCATGCTGACACGAACTGAAAGCGTAACAAAAATACCTATTATTCTAGGCAGCTGCCTTGCTAGTGATTCGGTGTCGTC